>NW_024081153.1:1286599-1371599 GCF_003009895.1 Hyaena hyaena
ATTTGCTTCTGGCCTATACATTTCAAATATAGAAATTAGAATTGGATTAGTGATTTTTGTTATTTAAGAAAAGGAACTCATGATTGAGATGAAACGGTTTTTGTTTTTTAAAAATATTTTCCCACTTCCAAATCCCAGCCTTTAACCCACAGTGATAGGTTAGCACATCAGTGAAGATCAGCAGCAGTTTACTGAGTGTTTTTGGTGGCTGAGGCACTGGGCTAAGTGCCTGGCTTGCATTATGTCACCTCATCCCCACAATCCCAACTCAAGGGAGTTACCAGAGAGAAAACCGAAGCCAGGGATGCACAAAGCCAAGGTCTGCCCCCAAGACCATCTGACTCCAAAACCCAGAATGGACTTCTTGTATGAGACCAGTAAGTACCACCTCATCAGAAACAAGTAAATTATATTCCTTTTAGGCAAAATTATTCAGCAAAGAAAACAAAAGTAAAGAAAGTAAAGAATGTATGCAATGAGAGATCATGTCCTTCTCTCTCTCTTTTAAAGTAGACTTTATTTTTTAGAGCAGTTTTAGATTTACTGAAAAATTAGGAAAACAAAGTTTTATGTTCTCAGTTTGTTTTATGTGTCTTTTTTTGATACAATGCTAAATAAGGTACTGAATTTGCAGATTTTTCACCTAGAGATTTTAAGTGAAGATTTTTTTAAGGGTTTTTTGATTTTCATTTTCATAAACAGTGACATTTTATTGACAAGTGGCATCATCATGGGGGGGAGTGCAATTTTAAACTCTTTTTTCCTTATTTATTTTTCTTCTCAAGTCTTCATTTCTGCTCTCATTCTGATATCAAGTGAGTAGAATCAGGATGACCAAGAATGGGAACCAGTTGTGATTTGGAGTCAGAAGACTTGGGTTTAAACCCCAGTTCTGTCATGTATTAGCTGGGCAAGTTAATGCCTTTGTGGGTCTCAGTTTCCTCCTCTGAGAATGGGAAGAATGAGGACCAAATTAGAAAAGGATATTACTGTAAGCTATAAAGGATAAACCAAATGTTAGTTTTTATAATAAGTACTCCTTATGCATGAGATGTGACTCTAGGCTAAACCACAATATACATATTAACCACAATATACATATTCAAATAAGTGATGTCTCTGGAGAATAAAAAAATGAAATTCAGTAAGTAATGGGTAGAATATTGGTTTTAGAATCATGCAGACCTGAATTCAAATCTTGGCCTTCCTACTTAGCTATGTAACTTTGAACTTTGCCTTATACTGTCTCTCATTCTCAGATTTCGTTGATCTATAATGGGATAATATTACCTAAATCACAGAGTTGTTTTGAGGACCACAGCTGATATATGTTAAGCATCTAAAACAGTGCCACTCACAGAATAGGCCCTAGTACCATTACTATTACTATTTTGGGTCTTCTGCAATCTCATATGCTCTCTGGAATCTCCCAGGGAATGCCCTTCACCCTCTGAAGCTCTTCTTTTTAAATACTCTTAATAGGCATAGGCAAGTCCTTATGCGCTGAGGCTTTTACTTTCAGAAATGGAAGTTAGGTACAATAAATAAAATGATTAAACCAAGCACTGTGCTTTTGGGTTTCAAAGAAAGTATGTCTATGGCTCTGTGCAATGGCTACCTTCTATGTGACTTCTGGCTTGAAAACTACTTCCAAAGAGGAGCCAGAAATCCTTTTGATTTTTGGAAAATGTAATTTAAGAAGAAAATTATACAAAACTACAGTTGTTTATTTTAGCATTTTATTTGTGGGGTGCTTTATAAGTCAGCTTAAGGAACTCTTTGTCTTGAACACTCTCTCCACAGCTTGTGCCCATACTCTGCTGAATTAATTCCAACCTAGCCCTCAGATCCTTGCTTAAAACTCACTATCTCAGAGAGGACATCCCTGAGCCTCCAGACAGAACCTCAATTTGCTCCCTACTTTTCTTTTGTAGCATATACTGCCTTATAATCACTTCTAAAATGTCTGCTTCCACTGCAAACTATAAAGCCCTGTGACATGCACGCTTCCACAGGACTTTATATGTCTGTAACTTGCCTGTATACCCTTAGGATAAGATACCCTTAGGACAAAAAGAACTGAAAAAGAATCTGAAACTATTTACAGTAACCATGTTACTGATGGTACTGCTGCTATTGTTATATTGAGATTGTTGTGTGTATTTTAGGGAAATAAAGCAAACTGGTACTGAAAAAGAATCTTAAACTATTTACAGTAACCATGTTACTGATGGTACTGTTACTATTGTTACATTGAGATAGCTGTGTGTATTTTGGGGAAATAAAGCAAACTGGTAATTAAAGGTTACTGTAATTCTACCATTTTGGGAGTTGTTGCAAATTGAGACTATCAGTGTGGGAAAAAGAAGTAAAGTCTCATTTAAATTGGAATTATCAATATGAAATCATAAGTTTTAAAAAAAATCAACAATAGTCAAGGGAGAGAGCCAAATGTCCACTGACTAAGGGATAAAGAAGACGTGGTATATATATACAATGGAATAGGGGCACCTGGGTGGCTCAGTTCGTTGAGCACCTGACTTTGGCTCAGGTCATGATCTTGCATTTGTGGGTTTGAGCCCTGTGTCAGGCTCTGTGCTGACAGCTCAGAGCTTGGAGCCTCCTTCGGATTCTATGTCTCTCCCTCTCTCTGCCCCTCCCATGATCATTCTCGGTCTCTCTCTGTCTCTCAATGATAAATAAACGTTAAAAAATGTATGTACAATGGAATATTACTGAGCCATCAAAAAGAATGAAATCTTACCATTTGCAATGATATGGATGGAACTAGAATATATTATGCTAAGCTAAATAAGTCAATCAGAGAAAGACAAATACCATATGAATTTCACTCAATGTGGAATTTAAGAAGCAAAGCAGATGGGAAAGGGGAAGGAGATGAGGAGAGACAGAAACAAATCACAAAAAAACTTGTAATGATAGAAAACAAACTGAGGGTTGATGGAAGGAAGTGGGTAGGGGATGGGTTAGTTGGGTAGTATGTATTAAGAGGGCACTTGTACTGATGAGCACTAGGTGTTGAATGCAAGTGATGAATCACTGAATTCTACTCCTGAAACCAATACTGCACAGTATGTTAAACTAAAAAAAAAAAAAAAAAAAAAATTCAAACTCTGTCCAAGAAACAATGGGCAACACAGAAACAATGATTCCATCTCTAGTGCTCAGACTGTGGTGCCCTAATACTATGCTAAAAGCAATCAGGACTCCTTAGAGAAAAGATGGATTCTAAGTTAGCTACAGGAAAAGTACATGTTGAGCTCATCACAGCTTGTGTCAGGTAGCAAGGAAGCAATCAGAGGATAATAGGGTTCCATCAAAATGGTTCAGCAGCCAACTTGAGAGGCTCTTGGCCAAAGATGGGACAATTAAACATCCCTATGGGTAATAACTGCAATAACTGATTAAAGCCCATCAGATATGTTTAAAATCCTAAGTTCATAATGATAGTAAGAGAGAGAATGAGGAGTGCCTGGGTGGCTCAGTGGTTAAGCATCTGACTCTTGATTTTGGCTCAGATCATGATCTCACGGTTTGTGGGTTCGAGCCCCATGTCAATTTCTGTGCTGATAGTAGGGAGCTTGCTTGGAATTCTCTCCCTCCCTCCCTCTCTGCTCCTCCCCTGCTCATGTGCATGCCCTCTCTCAAAAAATTTTAAATAATAAAAGTAATTTTAAAAAGAGAATAAAAAAAACAGAGAGAAAGAAAAGGGCAGGGGTGGGAAGGAGAGGGGAAGGGAAGGGGAAAGAGAGAAAAGAGAAGAGAGAAGAAATGTGTAAAAGAGAGAGGATGAGACAGAAGGAGAGAGAGAAGAGGAACTGAGGGAGAAAGAAAAAGAGGGAGAAAACAAGCAAGTAATTGGTCACCATGGAAAGATGCTAGTCAACCAACTCATTCTGGAAACTGAAAGTAAACTAAAAGCAAGCATTTGTCTTACCTTTTCTTTTTTTAAAATATTTATTTATTTATTTTTGAGAGAGAGACAGAGAGTGAGCAGGGGAGGGGCAGAAAGAGAGGAAGACACAGAATCCAAAGCAGGCTCCAGGCTCTGAAATGCCAGAGCCCGTTCGGGGCTCGAACGCATAGACCGTGAGATCATGACCTGAGCTGAAGTTAGAGGCCTAACTGACCGAGCCACCCAGGCACCCCTGTCTTGCCTTTTTCTTTTTTTTTTTTTAATTTTTTTAATGTTTTATTTATTTCTAGGAGAGAGACAGAGACAGCATGAGCAGGGGAGGGTCAGAGAGAGAGGGAGATACAGACTCAGAAACAGGCTACAGGCTCTGAGCTGGCAGTCAGCACAGAGCCAGAAGCGGGGCTCGAACCCACGAACCGCGAGATCATGACCTAAGCAAAAGTCAGACGCCCAACCGACTAAGCCACCCAGGCGCCCCTGTCTTGCCTTTTTCTATGTGAATTATAAAACTGGGCAAGTGAATAGATGATGAAGGAAAGAAAGGTTCTTTTTATAAACGTATTCCAGCTAATAAATATAAATGAAAAGAGAGTGAGAATATCACCATTTTGCAACCACTAATGAATGAATTGATTTGGGCATTTATTAAGTTGTTAACATCACAAAAGAGAGACACTGATATTATGGGTCCCCTAATGGAAGAACATTCCTTGTCAAAAAATTCAAACCTGAAAATAAAAAGCAAATCCCTGTTTAGGCTTTGCCTCCAATGAGGAGCCTTTCTTTATAACACTGAGACATAACTGAACATATCTTTTCTGTTCTACTTTTATATCTTATCCATACATTCACTTGTTTCACAGATATTCATTAACTTGATTATTGCATGCTTTCTTTGTTTCTGCCCTTGTCCTCCTGCAGTCTAATATCTACTTAGCAGCTAAATGATATTTTAAAATGTATGTCAGAAGATGTCACTCCTCTGCTCAAAAGCTGCCAATGATTTACCATTAACCCTTCAATCAAATTAAAGGTCTTTACCATCACCAACAAGGTCCTACAAACTGTAGTCCAAATTCATCAACTACTATTTTCTCCCTAGTTCATTTTGCTCAACCATATAGACCTTCTTGCTAGTCTGTCAATGCACGGAGCACACTCCCACCTCTGGACCTTTGCATATGCTACTACCCCCAAACCCCTTATCTGCATGGCTTGCTCCCTTACCACCTCCTCATCTCTTCTCAAATATCCCCTGGCCAGAGAGGATCTCACTGACCTTCTATATAAGCAGCAATCCTGATATTCTATTTCCTTTAACTCGCTTTATTATTAATTTTTTTGGTAGCATTTATTATCACAACTATATCTTATATTCATTGTTTTGTTATCTCTCCCCCATTAGATTATAAACTCTACAAGCAGGGACTTTATTTATTTCTTTCATTTCTACTTTCACGGTGCAATTTCATTTCTATTTCCCATTGTATAGTGCCTGTTACATGGTACATGCTCAATAAATACTTGTTGAATGAATGAATGAGCTCATGCATGAGTTGCTGTGTCACAGTGCGTTCATTAAACACCAGTCTCCCTTAAAAGCTTATTGAGGACAAGGAGTATGCTTTATTAAGCTTTTCATTCTGGCATTGCATGATGTCTGGCACTTAGTAGGTCCTCAATAAATGCTTTTTATACTATTAAGCTTACCTTTGGTTAGTAATTTTTATATCTCTAGCTATAAGGATATTTATAAAATAGAATATTTACATTGTGTGTGTTATAGATGTCACTAGATTCCTAAACTGTATTTCCATGAGAAAAGGTATCAAAATCAAAGCCTTATAAAAAATAAAATCATCCCATCATGAAAAAATAGAGTTCTAAGGCCCATAAGGGCAGAAAATAAGCATACCAGTCATTGGCCAAACATTATGGAGGATACTGTGTGAAGGTGGAACATATCACATGCCCTCCTCCTATGGGTTTTGATATGAACTAGTGTCTTTGAGAATGTGCCTGCAAGAGGTGGGTGGGAAAAAATGGATCTTCTTCAGTCATACTCTGTTGGAACCACCAGGTGGTGCTGTCAAAGACAGTGTGATTTTTGTGTGGATTCAGAAGGGAAATACCTTAAAACTTATAAAGCAAATAATTTCTACTTTTATTACCATAGCACTGCATACTTACTGTAGAACATTTAGTAAATGCAAATAAGTAAAAGGAAGAAATATTCACCTAGAATGTTTCCAGAAAGAATCACTGTTAGTGTGTATATAATTGATGGTGATGATGGTGATGATGATAATGGCTTAAATTAATTAATTGCTTTCGATGTATAAGACATTGTCCCAATGCTTTATAATATCAGACTTCCAGTATTTCCTAGGAAATTTCTCTCTATAAATAGTCATACATGAGATATGGTTATATGTATATCAATAAGTATATCATATCTACTGCTGTTTGATAACCTGGCACATAGTAGGTACTCAACAAATATAAGTTGTATGAGTTATTGAGAATTTAATGATATAACCCATGAAAAAGAGCTGGCCCATAGTCATTTAATAAATAGTAGCTACATATCATTGTATATATTAACATTAGTTTACAAAACAGCCCTGTAAAAGTTCTTCGTTGAAACTGCCCCTAAGAGAGCTAAGTTTAGTTAGCTGGGTGACCTAGTAACAATAAGAAGCCCAAATTAAGCTTTTCTTTTAGGATCTTTGCCTCTTTGTCCTCCTGCACCTGGTATAAAGGTTTGTTCTAGGCTCAGGGGGCTTGTCACAGGCTGGTAAAAGTCTAAGTAGAGCCAGCCTAGAATCCCAGAGCTTCCTAATGACTCCACCATCCAGGTCACACTGTTCGTGGCTTACAAAAACAAAAACTGGTGTTGGGGCTGGCTCAGAACAGCTGCCCCAACAGAATCTCTTGGAATTCCTAAACAGCTAACTGAGCCTGTCTTCCTTCTGCTTGATCTCCATTCCCCTACCTCTCCCTAACCACTTCAGTTTCTATACTATCTGAGGTTACTGTAAATTGATTTAGTAAACACTTCTGAGTTATTGTGAGCAACGTACTGTGCTAGACATGTGGTAGGGGGAAGGGACAGAGAGATAATGATGCTCTGCCCTCCAGAAGCTTTCAGACTAATGGGGAGGATAAGAGAAGTATGTACCTCCAAGATGAATTAACTCCTTCTATATCTTCTGACTTAGAAATCAGAAAAAGTTTACAGTTTCTCAATGTGTGATCTGGGGTGTTTGTTACAAGTGCCTCTCAGACCTACTGGATCCAAATCTCTGGATTCGGGAAGGATAATGCTTGGGTTTTATTTATAACAAGCATCACAGGGGCTTTTCACACACACACTGAAGGTTGAAAAACACTGGTGTAGCATCCCAAGATGAGTGCAGACAATAATGGAGATTGAAAGGAAAAAAGAGTGCATGTTTAACTTGTCCACCACATGTTAGGCAGTGTACTGATCACCTATGTCTTTTGATTCCTCTTAAGAATACTTTAAGAAACCATTGTCATCATTGCCATTCCTCTTTTTTTATAGATGAGGAAACCAAGGCACAGAGAGGTTAAATAACTTGCCCCAGGTCATAGATAGATATAAGCAGAACCAAGATTTGAATCCATGTGGTCTGACTCAAGAGCCCATGCTTTTGACCATTAAGGTCAAATACCTCTCATAAATGGTGACTGTCACAAAGGCCTCAAAGAAGCTTGGACAGATGCAGAATGCCTAAGTAAAGAACCTGGGTAAAATGATAGATTTTGAAATGTAACAACCATCAAGAACTATGGGTTCTCATTAGTCCCTTTAAAACTAGATTGAAAAGTATTATTTTTATTCTTCCAATGTCACATGGGTAGTTTTAAAAAAGAGCCTAACAGCAGCCTACGGAGCACCTTTTTCTGTATAATGCTGTTTCTATGCATTATCTCATCAATCTTTCTGGCAACTGTGAGATAACATTTGACTCAATTTAGAGATACTGAAAGTATTCTCAGAGAGTGTAAGTAATTTTTTCCCAAGGACATACAGCTATTAAATGGTGGAATCAGGACTGTTTTTATCCAACATCTGTTGCATCAACAAAAGCGAGCTCAGCTACAAGTAACAAACCCTAACACACAATGACTTGAAGAATGCAGAAAGGAGCTCTCACATACTGCATATCCCCCAAATGGCTAAGTTCTGAGGGAGTACAGATTCAGCACTGGTTGATTCAGAGGTTCAGTAATATTATCAAGGCCTGTCCAACCTTGGTATCTTGCCACATTTGGGCAATTTGGGGGGTTGAATTGTGTTCCCTTACCCCTCCACACAAATATGTTAAAATCACAACCCTTAGTACCTCAAAATGTGATATTTGTAAAAAGATTTTTTTACAGAGCTAATCAAGTTAAAATGAAGTCACTACAATGGGCTCTGATCCAATGTATCTAATGTTCTTACAAAAAGGGACTATTTGGACAAAGAGACAGACATTCACAGGGGGAAGACAATGTGAAGACACAGAGGGAGAAGACAGCCATATGATTGGAGTGATGTTTTCTACAGGACAAGGAACATCAAGGACTGCCAGCAAATACCAGATGCTACAAGAGGCAAGGAAGTATTTGTTCCTAAAGCCACCAGAGTGCATGGCCCTGGTGACACCTCGACTTTGGACTTCTAGCCTCCCAAATGGTGAGACAATACATTTTTGTCAGTTTAAGACACCCAGTTTGTGTTACTTTGTTATGCAGCCCTAGGAAAGTAATCCAGCATTATTTTTGCCACCACTGGTATTAGAGATCATCCTGGGCAGAGTGGCTGCTATGCTTTTAGGAGTCATATCCAGACAACAAAATCTCCAGAGGAAAAAAGAGACCACCTCGTTGACTGGCAAAACAAAATAAACAAAACAAAAACCAAACAAACAAAAAACTTCTGAAGGAGCCCCATTAGACTTTCTTTCCCACTTCACTGGTCAGAGTCCCATGCTCTTTCTCAAACTCAGCAATGGCAAAGGGGATACAGTTGCTCATGACCAGTCGATCTGCATCTTAGAAGCAGATGGGTCAGATTCTTCTGGGGTGCATGGCTGTGTGTAGGAGAAATGGATTCCTAAACAAAATCAGGTTCTGTTAGGAGGAAAGATGGATGGGGAGAAGGAATGCTGGGTAGGCCAATAGAGTCCATCATGATTTTGTCCATCATGCTATGGCCACCTTTTCTTTGTTCCAGTTTCTTTCCATAGTATGGAAATGATTGTTTTTGTTTTACTTGGAGGTGAAAGAAGTGAATTTGAGTCTATAAGTTAATCTGATATACATAAATATTGTTTCTTACAGAACCTGAAGCTCAATTCTTGACTCAATGCCTAGAACACAGTAGACTCTCAGATGGCAGGTACTGTGGTAACACATGGGAAATTTATCATCCATAGCCCTTTGCTCTTTCAGCATCCAGTTTTTGTGAGACTGCCCTGTGGGGTGGAGATTAAGGAAGGGGCTGATGACTTCTTTTGGAACTAGGGTTTCAAGAGTAATTAGGATATACTCATCTCTGTCTCTCATGAGAGATACCATGAGAGTAAGTATATCCTTACTTCTGCTTCACTATTAGAAAGTCAGATAAACCACTGCCTGTGTCTTCCACTCGGGTCACCCAACAGTCCCCTTCAGATTCCTACTACTGGACATCTCTGTCTTTTAAAGCAGATCCATTCCTTAGTGCATACATAAGGAATGCAAAATCCATTAAAGAGTCCTGAATGTGTTGGGGGAAAAATATGACAGGATAAGTATGATGTAATTTAAGTATTTTGGCACAGCAAATGGAAAGAAATTACATTTCCTATTATCTTCCAACAGTTATTGAAAATGAAATGAAATATATTCTATACTTCCCCAAAAAGTCAAGGTTTTTTTTCCCTTAAATGCAATTTTTTCCGCAGTTTGTTCATTTGGTATGCATTTCCCTCCTTTCACGACATGGAGGCATTCTGTTATGAAACATTCAATGAAAAAAAATGGACAAAAAAAGTATACTACTTCTTTAAAATATATTGCAAGAATACTCATTTTCAGCTTTTTATTGCAGCACTGGCTGGTATTCTTGCATGCAGTTTTGTAATTTATTCTGAACATTCTACTTAAACCTTTTTTCAATAGCATGATTTTATTAGAGTCAGCTCACTGGACTTTCCCAAAAAGGTATTTAAGATCAAATAAAACCAGTGCTTGGAAAAATATCATTACAATATGAAAGCAGTTACAAAAACATTAGTACTGCAAAGTTTTATTTCAAATGGCTGAGCTTGCTGTACCCCGGGTTATGGTACTTCTACTTCTGCAGACACACTTACTGGGGAGACAGGGAAAATTGTCATCTTAGCAGTTTTTGCACATGTTTGTGGGGGGAGCTGGGAGGGGGAAGATAAGGCTATAAAAATTTAAAGTGAGGCAGCAAAAATTTTAGGTGTTAGCATCGACGGTAAAGTAGATTACCCTCCATCCCAAACTCTCCTTCCCTGACCCACACTTTCAACCACCCTCAATTGCCTCAACTGCTCTGGAGGATATGATAGAAACATTTAAATTAGACTTTGACCCAGAGATAAAGTGCTATCTTCTCTAAAATATAGAGGGTACCTTTTGGAAATATGAGTGGATTGATTATTGAGTTAAATGTGTCAGAATATTATATTTCTTTGGGGGTTTTGTTCCACATCTAATAAACTCTTGTCAACATAGTGCCTTATTGGTCAAATGATGTCTTTTATTAGCTTATTTTTTTAAAACTTATTTATTTTTAAGAGAGTGTGAGCAGGAGAGGAGCAGAGAGAGGTAGACACCGAATCCAAAGCAGGCTTCAGGCTCTAAGCTGTCAGCCCAGAGCCCGATGCAGGGCTCGAACTCACAAACCGCAAGATCATGGCCTGAGCCCAAGTCAGCCGCTTAACTGACTGAGCCACCCAGGTGCCCCACAAATGATGTCTTTTAGCACCTCCATGTGGCCGGGCACAAAGTTCGCCTCTGAAGGCTTAGTCTGGAAGCAGCTTCCTAGGCAAATTCTACAGGCAAGCCTGGTAAGTCCCCAGGCTCCAGTAGTGAGCACTCTGCTGCTCTCGTCCTCTCCTTCAAGTGTCATTCACCTTGAACCAAGCCAAGGGGCAACCCAGAACCTTGCTCTCATTCGATTTCATAACAGAACACTAACAACAAATATTTTTCTTATTCAATTGTGACTACATCTGTCCCTTCCCTGGTAACTGACAGCTAGTGTGGCTAGAACTCAACCTGCTGTGGGGTAGAGTCAGCCACATCCACAGCTGCTATTCAATGGGCTTTTTTGTCCCCACCAAGGAAATTGCTTTCAATTAAAATCTGATGTTTATTAGAAGAGGAAAAAAGTATCATTTGTTATATAATGCAAATTGTTGCTGGATAAGGTTGCTTATATTTTAGAGAAAGTAATCTACTATTGATTATACAGCACAAAAGGTATGTTTAGTAAAGATGAAATAAATCAGCCTTCTGAGACATTGGTATTTTCATGTAGGTGATTATTAATCCACATGAGATTCTATTACACAATATTTCCCTCATCCGTTTTCTTCCAAGCATTGAACCTATGGCAAAGCACCTGCATCCCTTAAGTTTGCAGATTAGGTGGTTTCTATGTGGACTTTCAAATGCGATTTTTAAATTGCAAGTTACTATTCGTATTACTTTTCTAAGGAGAAATATGCTTAAAAAGTAAAGTCTTTATTGCTTCTTAAAAGGCCTAGCACTCTGTGATAAATTCTCATATTTTGACTGTTAATATGTTTGAATGAAAATTATTTATACATTTGGGTGAGGTTGAGTGGTTTTCATTTGATTGCTGCCTCTGGAAATGAAAGCAGAGTAGCAGGAAATTTACATGTCATGCTGTGATGTATATCCAGATTATGAGATGATTGTGCAGCAGACGAACCCCAAGTAAAATCATTCCCATCAAACTGTGACAACTGCAATTCCTGACAAGGCCTCTTAGTTTTGGGGGCTATTATCATTGTACAAGAATATAATCTATTGACAGCAGGGCTGTTTTAATACATTTAAAGGCAGGCAGTGGAAGAAATCTTAACTGTTTTCATTCGCCACTGCACAAGGGTGCAGATCAAAAGTGAATTATATTTAAAAATATGCATGTATGATGATAAGATGCATGACATCCATCAACCTGTTTAGTCATGGTTAGGCTGAGGTGGGGAAGAGCCAATATTACTGCCATATGTGGTCTGAAATAGAGACGTGAGACTGGAAATTATATCATTGCCCAGTCAGAGTGAGCATACAGGAGAGACATTCTTTTTTAATCTTTACTCTCTACTCGTCTAAGCATCAAGCACCATCCATGTCTGTAGCAGTGACTTTGGCACAAACTAGGCATGTGGAGGGCTCCTGTCTCTTTGCCCTTCCGTTTAGCAAGGGTGCATGTGTGTACTCTGCACGGGCATTGTGTGAGCACTGTGGGTGAGCTGGATATGAGTAAATCATTACCCTTATAGAATCTCCTATACAGACACTGACATGTGTGCTTTTATAACAAGAGTGAAAATTAGGGCACAGGGGATGGGAAGGCATCTCAAGGGACTGAGTATGGAATTGCTCAGCCTCGAGGTTCCAAATTCCATGACTGGGGTGTTGGTGGAGAAGGGCTGCTTAATATCCTATCCTGCAGGTGTGCAGGTGGCAGACAAGGCTGCTTCAGATTTCAGGGCACAAACTCACCCAAGTGGTAGATTGATGTTAACATCCAATGTTAATAGGAACTCACCTGGTCCCTTTTATGAGAAAACTCTGGCATGACTGTGAAAAAGCTGTATGGCTCTTTCTATGTGATAGGGCTGACAATAAACTGCAGGGAGGATTTTAAATTCCCAAGTTCATTAAGGCTCTACAAACCACACACAAGATTCAGTAATTTATTACAACAAAAGATGTTCAAGGGTAGTTTTGGGGAAAAAAATAGCATGAAGAGTACTGAAGAATTAAAGGCATTTTTCCTAGAGGAATTAGTTCATCAGCTAATATTCTGTTAGTAAGATTAAAATCACTTTGAATAGAGACAGTAGAAGGGAAAACAAAGTGTGTGGAAAAATGGTTCAAATGTTTAAATCTCAGCTCAACAGACAGAAACTCCTGGGTCTTTCTGTCCCTCTCCACCGCTTTGGAAAAGAAAATGCTTAAAGAAGCCACACCCATCTGTCTTTCCCCTGAAAACCTGAACTATTAAAGTGAATACAAAATTATTTTTAGTGCTCATTCCAAAGGTTAATCATGACAAGAAGCTCTTGTCCTTTGAAAGGTTTTATAAGACTGTCCTGAGAGAAGCAAGGATAGGTCCCCTAAAGGGCATAAAACACTGATGAGGTCTAGGTCCCATTCAGAGTTGCTAGGCCAGGACTAAAGGATTACTGGAATGAACATCCTTCAGGGACTGACCCAGGCCCCCTTGGTTATCTCTTAGTGATCAGTGGCAGCCTGGGAAGGGACTAACTTTCCTACTAAGAGAGGAGTGAGCAAACCGAAATCATCCATGTATAAGGGCAGCACTCCCAATGACCTCACCAGGACCAGGCAAAGTAGCATCTCTGAGTGCTAACATGGAGCATCACTTGTGAATGATAAATATTTGTTTACATGAGCAAATATTTATTGACTGCCTACTGTGTGTCAGGACTGCACTGAGTCTTTACATCTTCCCTTATCCTAAAGGACTAATGTATGATACAGATCTTGGTAGACAGATAAGGGGACTGGATGATTGAGGACCTTTTGTTTTAGTCAAGGCAGTGCATAAAGCATCTAGCATAGTGACTGGCACAGAGTAACTGTGTAATACTGTGTTTTAATATTTTTTTTTATTTTAAAAGAGTTGTGGATTTATGGAAATAACTGCAAAGACAGCACAGAGGTCACATATACCTTCCAAACCAGTTTCCTTATCATTAACATCTTATATCAGTAAGGTATATTTGTTACAATAAATTAACCAATATTGATACATTTTTATTTTTTATTATTTATTTTGAGAAAGAGAGAATATGCGAGTGGAGGAGAAGAGGAGGGGAAGAGGGACAGAGAGACAGAATAACAAGCAGGCTCCACGCTGTCAGCACACAGACTGACCTGGGGCTAGAACTCATAAACCCTGAGATCATTACCTGAGCTGAAATTAACAGTGGGATGCTTAACTGAGGGAGCCACCCAGACATCCCTTGATACATTATTATTAACTGAAGTCCATACTTTACTTACATTTCCTTAGTTTTTAAATAAGTCTTTTTTCTGTCCCAGGATCTTATCCAAGATACCACATTACATTTAGTGCTCATATTTGCTTAGTTTTCTCTTGACTGTGACTGCTTCTCAGACTTCCTCAGTTTTGATGAACTTAATAGTTTTGAGGGTTATTGGTCAGGTATGTCATAGAATGTCCTTCAACTGGGACTAGTCTGATTTTTTTTCTCATGCTCGGACAGAGGTTATAGGTTTTGAGGAGAAAACCACACAAGTAAGGTGCCATTTTCACATATCATCAAGGATACATACTATCAACATGACTCCTTACTTTGATATTGACCTTGACTATCTGGCTGCGGTAGCATTTGTCGGGTTTCTCCACTCTCCTCACCCCTTTTTCTAAGCTGTTATCTTTGGAAGGAAGTCCCTACGTACAGCCCACACTTTACGACACACACAGTTAACCCAAGCTGGGCCAATCAGAGTCCCTCTTCTGGGAATTTGGAATTGAGACTTAGAGTTGCTGGTCAGCCTCCTAGGGCTGCCTGAACTGCATGTAACAAGGGATGGGTGGTCATCTCCTGTCTTGTTCATGGAGAAGCAAAGAAAACTGGTCTGAAGAGAGAATAATGAATACAACAGAGAGAATGAAGACAATGAAGCACAGCCGAAAAGACAGGGTTGGGGGAGGAAAGAATCTGCCCTGTTTGTGGTTTCCAGTACTTAGTTCCAGTCCCTTGGGAGACCCAATTGCATTTCTTGTTTTGGGGTTCAGGGAGATATCTGTGTGTGCTTAGGATAACTTTCAGAGCTTGGTTTTTAAGGAGATAACTTGCACAGTTTTTGGTAACTCATGATTAATGTCACCTAAGATGTTTTCAGGTAATTTTTAAATCACTTCTGTACAGCAAGACAGACATGCCTTTTCAACCTGTGAGCTGAGTGTGGAGAGGCTACAAGGAGCTGCGAGGGCCCAGATTCCTGATGAAGAGCATGGACTCTGGAATCCAGACTCCTTCCTTCCCAGCTTTGGGTCCTTGTGTGAGTTATTTAGGCCTTGGCTTTGCCACTGAAAAATAGATACAATAATACCTATTCCACCGAGCTGCTGTGACAATTGAAGGAAAGAGTGTAAGGTTCTTAGCAGATTGCTGGGTGCATATTTGTGATGACCTTCCAGCCTCCACCACCGCCACTAGCCAGGCACCCTCTCTGTAAGTGATCCTTGCTCACCTGGGCAGAATGTCATATGTTCAAAAACCTTGTATATGTCTCCATTATGTAGTGTGGACCTCACTGCATTATAATTATTTATTTGTTTATCTCTCAAATGAGGACACATTGTCTTTCTTTATAACCATAGTATTTAGGACAGGGCTTGGTACATAGAAGGTGCCAAATACATGTTTGATGAATAAATGAACACATGAATTTATTATTCATTTCAAGTATTTATGAGGTACTTTCTGTCATGTTTAGAGGATAGGACTCCAATTATAGGTGAAAATGTAAATAATAGTGAATAACATCTGACAGTTTGCAGCATGTTTTCAATACTTGGTGTAACTTGAGCAGACAGTGAATGTGTGAAGTAGAAAGGCAGGGCTTTTCTGCCAAACATGGACCCTGACTACCAGAGACTAAGTCCCCAGTCCCTGCAGGGGCAGAGAGGGGCAAAAAACAGAGGGCTTGAGAGTCCAGGTTTAGCACTCTTGGCACCATGGAGTCAGTGGTGTGAAGGACTACCGTCTGCACGGGCTTCCTTTAGGTTAGGATGTGTAAGTGGCAAATGGGAGTCGCTACTAAGAGGAGGGAGGAGGGTAAGAGGAATGCTTCCTTGGTGTGAGGGGCCCATCAAAATTATGGCTTGAAGCTTATTTTTACAGT
This sequence comes from Hyaena hyaena, assembly GCF_003009895.1. Taxonomy (NCBI): domain Eukaryota; kingdom Metazoa; phylum Chordata; class Mammalia; order Carnivora; family Hyaenidae; genus Hyaena; species Hyaena hyaena. The sequence goes on from NW_024081153.1 coordinate 1,302,723, forward strand.
GTAATAGCGTACCCCGTCTCAGCTGAGCAGAATCCTGTGAAACACAAGTTTAGCTCAGCAGAATTCATCACCAGCTGCGACTTAAAAATGTGTCTGAGCTCTGTACTTATTGAACACACAAAGAGTATGAATATCAAGTTATTCGGCTGTGAAATAATATCAACAAAGTTAGTTATGTTTAATTTAACTGTTGAATGGAGGTTTAGCAATTTGGGACCAAAGCCTCGATGAGGAATGGAGAATGGGCAAATCAAACACTAAATTCCCTTCCCCTAATAGCCCGGGCTCTGCCGAGAGGAAAAAGCTGATCTGTGCTTTCCCACCTCTGCCTATCATCATTAAACACAGAACAGTACCTGTCTTGGGCCTTTGTATTTTTCGTAACCTCCTCCAGGGAAGAACAAATTGCAAACAGTATCAGGTTCCCAAAGTCCCAGGAGGAGCCCTCTGAAAGCAAGAAAGGTAAAGATCCACTCTCATTCCTTTTCTTAAATACTTCTCTAGAAGGGCAGTTTAAATAATCTTATCTGTATATACTGGCATGATACAAATAGTGAGTTAGGAAGAAGAAAGTAGTATGTACACGGTTGGACCCCATCATTGAGAAGGATTCTCTGTCTTCTATAGTTTGTGATGTTTAATGACAAAATGTTCCTTTTCTTCCCTCCCTCCCTTCCTTCCCAGTTTCTAAGGAAGGAAGTTCCATGACTGCCACTGAATGGGAGCCAATAAGGACACTATTGGCATTTGGGGCTGGGCAGGTCTTCACTGTGCAGCTCTCTTGTGCCAGACAGGTTGGATGTCCATCAGCCTCGGTCCTTGCCTACCAGAGGCAATAGGACCCCTGAAAACACTGTGGCAAACAAAAATATCTCCACAAACTTCTTGATTAAGAATCACTGTTTGTTGGGGCACCTGGGTAGTTCAGTCGGTTAAGCATCTGACTTTGGCTCAGGTCATGATCTTGTGGTTTGTGAGTTCGAGCCCTGCGTCTGTGCTGACAGCCCAGAGCCTGGAGCCTGGCTGGGATTCTCTGTCTCCCACTCTCTGCTTCTTCAACCGGCTTGTGCTCGCTCTCTCTCGCTCTCTCTCTCTCAAAATTAAACGTTAAAAAATAAAAAAATAAAAATCACTGTTTATCTGGTTGATGTTCATAAACCAGAAGGCAAAATGAAGAAAGAGTTTTAATGGAAGTTTCTATAATTTTCATTTAAAAAGATGAGAATCAAATGGAATGGAATTAACCTGATGGGATGTGGGAAAGGTATCCAATTCCCCTTGCCTGCTTCAGCTCCATTCAACTAGACAAATTAAGTACTCACTTTTTCAGATGTTTTTGTATTAGCATTTATCATAGACAGTCTGGCCAAGGATTCATAAGTCGAAGTCTGCAGAGGGCACTGGGAAGGCTTTGGCTTTTTTCTGATAAATGGAACAGATAGATGTGACACATCCTTTCCCTCTTCTTCCTGCCTTGCACAGAAATGTGATGGCAGGAGCTACAGCAATTATATTGCAACCATGAGCTATTTAAAGTATTCTCAGCAACTGCCCATCTCCAGACTTCTTGTTCTCTGAGAAAACTAATCTCTTATTGGTTTAGGCCTTCCAAGCCTTACTCTCAAGAGCATCTATCCATGATGGACATCCATCCTCTCTTGCATGGGAAAGCTGCAGAGCAGCAGATACAGAACTATTTAAAATGATATTTGTAAGGCTAATACAATAATATAGAAATATTTTATGATTTAATATTGGTGATAAAGTGGGATGTGTAAGAGAGAGAGAGAAAGTATGTGTAGGTATATTTCCACCAGATAATCCTTCCTTATACTCTACAGAAACTTATTCACAGGTTCACAGAGAAAAAAATACAGGAATTATTGCAAATTGTCAAGAGTGTTTTTCTTTGCAGGGCATGCCTAAGAATTGTTTTCTATTTTCTAAAATACTTTGCTAGTCTGTACTTTCCAAATTGTCTTTAATAAACCTGCATCATTTTTAAACAAAAGAACACTGTGGTGTGTGTGTGTGTGTGTGTGTGTGTGTGTACCACACACATATTAAAGCTAATGCAGCCTCTGAGTGTGCTGCGAGGAGGACAGCATCTACAGTCACAAGCAGCAATCCTCCCCCTATACTCAGCTTCCCAGAGTGTGAGCACAGGGCTGCTGAGGAGTCTAAAACGTAACATGATGAAGAGTACATGAGGCACTGAGATCATTAATCTTGTGACAATTAAATCATGGGGAAGAGAAGCGTAAGTACTATCTCCAAATATGTGAAGGACTCTCATGTGGAAATGGGTATTAGTTCCTTCCCTCCTTCAGGTACTCCAAATATTTGCTGAAGGCCAGATGCCAGGTACTGTGCAAAGCACATTATGAGCCCCACACATCCATGGTCCCCAGCTTCATAGAATGAACAAAGTACTAAAGGAAATAATCATTTATCAAATGATCACAGAAATATACCACTTCAAGTGCTGATAAAACCTGTGAAGGGATAGTAGGAGGGAAGGCAAACCTGATCTAGTTTGGGGTATTAGTATAAGACTTCCCCAAATAGGCCTTGTTTGAGTAGAAGTCTAAAGAGCTAACTAGAAAAAGTTGGTAAGAGGAGAGTTCCAGGCAAAGACATTTGCAAAGGTCCTGGGGTCAGAGGGAATGTGGCCTGTCTGAAGAACAGAAAGAAGCCTGGGACCCCTAGAGCACAGGTCATCAGACTGGAGAGGCAGGCAGGTATAAAGATTCTAGCCCTTAGGCTGCCTAGGACCTGGGATATCAAGATGGGCTTTAATTCAGGGGGTGATATGATTTGTTTTGTGAAAGGATCCTCTTTGGCTCCTCTGGATCTGCAAGTGGGTAGGGACTCCAAGGAATTGAGAGTCCATGGTTAAAAGTGAGAAAGAGATGGATTTTGGCCAAATATGACAGAGAACTGGCCAATCATGAGCTAAATAACTACCACATACTCAGCTATTATGAACTAGGAGGAACTATGAGAAGAGCTTACAAACTTCAAAGTATTTTTCATTTAATCCTCACAACCATTTTAAGAGGTATATACCACTGCCATCCCACTTCACAGATTAAGGAATTGAAGCTCAGAGAGGTTGAGTGACTCGTGCAATGTCACACAGCTAATCAGCAGTGAAACTAGTACTTGAACTGAATTCTGGTTAATGCTAAAGCCCTTTCTTGATCACTGAGCAACACCACCTACCCCACAGAAGAATGAGCTGTCATCCTAAGTGTGAGAGGAGAAGCTGGCCAGTGACCTCCGAGAAGGGCTCCTTGCACTGGAAGCTCCTGAGGTAGTATGCTTGGCCTCCTTCACACTCACCAGGTGACTGAACAGTAGCAGAAGGAGGCATTTTCTTCCCGTGTCCTCTCCTAAAGAGCTGAGATACCTCTGTGCATCTCCCTGGCTACCATCATTCCCCCACAAAATCATATCCTCCATAGAGCCCAGATACCCTTCTCCCCACCATCCTTGGAGAGAAGCTGCCAGCCAGAAGTACAGCTCTGGGGAGCTGTCGGAACTCCTTCCCAAGGCTACCTGGTGAGAGCTGTTCTGCTTCCTGCTTTCTGCCCGGGGTCTGGAGGAACATCACTCCATTTTGGAACGAAGGAGATGAGGAACCTTTTGTAGAACTGAGCACATCTGTGCCAGGGTCAACTACAGGCAGAAGGAAGTGCTTCCCCTGTTATCAGATGGTATCGATTCTCAGGAGAAGAGGGAGACATTAAGAAGTTATCAGGCATCTTTGACTTCGTTTCTGAAGTCACAGAGCAGCTGCCGCTCCGTAACAATCCTGAGCATGATGAACATTTGGGGAAAAGGGATAATTTTTAAATAAAGAAAAATGCTCCTCTTTGCAAGAAAATCTGGCCACTAACTTTATTTGACAGGTGTAATAGACTGTGGTAGTTTTGGGGGGATACATGGTATAAAGCAAAGCAAGAGAGGTAATAAGCATCTTGGCATTTATTCTTTATGTAGGAATATTTGTTCCTCAAAGTCAGACTACGTGGAATATTAGCATTTGAATAAATTATTCAACACCTTCTAGAGAAAGCAAGGGGAAAAATCTTTTCAGCATTATAACATGGCAATCTACAAGGTAGTAGAAAAAGAAGGCTGTCATTTTTTCTTCAATTACAAAAGGCAAATATTTATTATTTATAAGTATTCGCCTTGTATAGGCTTAAATGTTATTTATGAACCTGTTGCACAGTGATTTTCAATGTAACTCATTATTTTTAGCCTTAGGGTGTTGTAAAGGAGCATGGATATATTTAATGACACTCTGCTAGTCATCGCAATTACACTGTAATCATTATGTAAAATGTGCTATTAATTAAACCAATTTCTAGTTAGAACATTCGCTTCTGCAGGGCTTAATCTTAATCTTCAGCAATCTTTCTCTCTGTTTTTCACCTATTAATTATATGATTACTTTTTAAGTTAATATGATAGAATATGTTTTTATTTTTAAGCTGAATACTGCCAATTAGGAATATTTGTCAAACGGGTCTTGTGTTTATGGGTCAAAAGCTTTCTTTTCCTTGAACTGGCAAAAAAAGGTTTAAAAGGTTATTTTGGGGAAACCAGATATTTTTCATAAATCAAACTCATATGCTCCCTTTCCTGCATAAGCAGCATTATTCACAAAATTAGTTTCATGACTTACAAAAATACCCAGTTTCACTTTACTTGAGTCATTTCAGCATCGAGTTTATGTACTTTAAAATGTCCTTCAACAACAGACTTTTTACATTACCAACAACATTTTACATTACCATTTTGTTAAGGAAACTCAACATAAGGTAAATAGTTGATATCTCTGTTGGGTGAAGGAGGTAAATGGCCTTCCTTTTCAGGCCTTTCCACTCTCTCTCTTCCAAAAGTCTTGCAGTACTTCTATCACTGTGTTTTCAACAACGGGGATAGGAAATCTGCTTCCTAATCTTTACTAACGATTCTTGTTACAGCATTAAAAAAAAAAAAAATTCTCTCTAGAATGACCGCAGGTGGAAGGGAAGTAAGAACGGGAAGGGAACAGGCTAATGCACAGAAGCATGACAAGTGGGGATGGCTAACGCCTTGCTGCCTTCTCACTTTGCACGCCATTCATCCGAGAGGTGAAAAGTTTTACTTCTTTATTATTTTTTCCCCTACTCATGGATTGGAAGAATTAACATTGTTACGACGTCCATTCTACCCAAAGTGATCCACCGGTTGAATACAATCGCGATCAAAATTCCAATGGCATTTTTTTCACAGAAACAGCATAAACAAGCCTAAAATGCGGGTGGAACCACAAAGGACTCTGAATAGCCAAAGCGACACGAGAAAGAACAAAGCTGTAGGCTTCCTGACCTCAAACGACGTTAGGAAACTATGGCAACCTAAACAGCGGCGTGGGGGCATAAACACCCACACAGGGATCAACGGAGCCAAACGGCGGGTCCAGACACGAAGCCACGCGAAAATGGTGCCGGGACAAGCGGAGAGCCACATGCACGAGAACCACCACTCACAAATACTAACTAAAAACCCACAGTTTTCCACAGCAAGCCCTTCCTTTACTGGGAAGTCTACTGTGGAGACTGACCCCCTCGGCAGTCCGCCGCACCCAGGAAGCTCTTCTCACCATTCCTTACCTTCTCCCCGCAGTGAGGCGTGAGGAAACCGAGCTCTCGTTCGCGGAGTGCGGACGCCACCTCATCCGGAAGCTGAGCCTGCGCCTCCCGGCAGGTGCTGAGGGAACCGGGCTGGCGTCAAGCGTGCACGTGGAGACAGGCCCAGGCCGGAACACGCACGCGCGCGCTCTGTGAGGGGTGCTCGGCTGCCCCCTGGCGGCCCATAGGGCGCGGCGGGACCTGCCTAGCTCAAGGTTCAGTGGCGGTAGCACCACTTCCGGCAGTCCTACGGATCTTCAAACTGAAATGAGGCCAAATATCCGGTATTTTATCCAAAAGTAGCCGAAGAGCAATTAATTGAAAACCATATGGGGTGAAATGAATCTGTCACAAACTACAATTTACACCAAAACTCACTCAAGACTGTCCAAAGACAAATTTAAAATGCAAACCTATAAAATCTCTAAAAAAAAAAAAAAAAACATAGAAGAAAGTCTACATGACCTTGGGTTTGGTGATGACTTTTAACACAAAACACCAAACGCCTATCCACAAAACAAAAAAATTGAAAACGTGTACTTTTCAAATTTAAAACTTGTACTCTGAAAGACCTTGTTCAGAGAACCAGAAGACAAAGCACAAACTGGGAGAAAATATTTGCAAAATATGTATCTGATAAAGTGTATTAATATGGCTGTACCTGCTTAAACCATCACATGTTGTAACTCACAAGCTGGATATCAAAAGCAGCGTTATTTATGTACATCTTTAACTTGTCCCATACTACAAAAATTTCCACCCTGACACCATCTCCTAAGGAATGAGATTTATTTATGAATACTAAATACCCACTGAACCAGTATCAAATTCAGCCAACAGTTATCACCTTATGAAGCATCCAACGAAGCCCTATGGCCTTGTTTCCAAAGGATTAATTTCCCTTGGTTGCTGATTTTAGTTACAACATAGACTCTCTGTGAAAAATATGCAGTGTCAGTGTCAGAAATTCTCTGGTTAACAAGGAAAGGACAATGAAAGGGGGCCAGAATTTTACAGCGGAATTTTCAAATGGAGCCAAGTTCAAAAGTCTTAAAAGAAAACACTAATAAATTAAGAACTTTGTATCATAAGAATACAATAAAAAAGGATAAAACGGGTGGAAATATTTGCCTAATATATAACAAGGGGCTAATGGTTCAATATACAAAGAGCCTTTACAAATCAGTAAGAAGGCTAATAGCCAATAGATAAAGAAGAGAAATGAAAACAAGAATAGCATAGAGCAAATCTGAATGGTTGACAAACATATGGAAAACATACCTTCACTCCTATTTTATAAAATGCAGATCAAAACAACAAGAATATACCATACTTACAAGAGAGGCACAACTTTTAACATTTGTTTGTCGTTTGTTTTAAGTAGGCTTCAGCGTGGAGCCCAACGCGAGGCTTGAACTCATGACCCTGAGATCAAGACCTGAACTGAGATCAAGAGTTAGATGTTCAACCAACTAAGCCACCCAGGCACATTGCGACTTTTAAAGTTTAATGATATTTGAATTAGACAGAATACGGGGAAACAGGCATTACCATGCACAATGTGTGTATATATATATATATATATACATATAGATCAGAGTAATCTCTTTACCTGGGAATTTAGCAATAACCATCAAGATGTAAAATGCACACGCTTTGACCTACTTCCATACCAGGATGGATATATTCCTACAAGAAAGTAATAATATGTGTATAAAGGGATTTATTGCAGCCTAGTTTATAAATCCTAAAAACTGGAAATACTTAAATAACATTAGAGGGGCTGGTTAAATAGTCATGGTACAGCCATGCAATGGAATACTATACAGTTATTAAAAAGAATCAGGTAGATATATATGTAGAAAAATGAAGAGATTTACAGAATGTGTGACATTGAGCAAGTTACTTAATCTATGCCTCAGTTTCCTCATCTGTAAAATAATAAACTTTAAGAGTAAATAATAAAATAGAATAATAAATAATAATTAAACATAAAATCTATAATAATGGCACATACCCTAAAAGATATTATAAGAAATAAATAAGGTAACATATATAAAAATGTTTAGACTAGCTGGCACATTACAGATAATAAGTACTAATTGTAAATATTATTGACATTACATATTTGTAAGTGAAAAAAGCAAGTTTCAAGAAGGTACGTAGGGTGTAAAAACACTTGTGCGAAAAAAGAAATGTACAGGGGAGTCTCAGTGGCTCAATTGGTTAAGTGTCCTATTCCTGATTTCAGCTCAGGTCATGATCTCATGGTTCATGAGTTCGAGCCCCGTGATGGGCTCTGTGCTGACAGCACGGAGCCTGAGCCTGCTTGGGATTCTCTGTCTCCCTCTTTCTCTGCCCCTTCCCCACTTTCTCCCCCTCTCTCTCAAAAACAAATAAATAAACATTAAAAAAAAAAAAGAAACGTGCAGACATCTCTGGAAAGATACATAAACAACTGATAGCGGTTCATCCAGGGAGAGAGACTTCTACTAATCACTTTATATACTTCTCTGTGAGCTTGTTGGGGTTATAATAATAAAAAAAAAATGCAAATACAAAACAGAAAAGAAACAGTGTAGGAATTAGGGATTTCATCAAGATGAAGACAAAGAAAGATGTTCTTCTGGCAGGTATTATTCATCACTCACTCAATCAAAGAACATTTATTGAATATCTACTGTATTATAGGCACTAGTTATAAAAGATGAATAAGATAAGATGTATGATTCCTCACAAGTGCATTGTCTAAAGGGGGAATAGAGGCACATAAGAAAAATATTTAAATTCCTGAGGGAACCCAGAGACAGAAGTAACAAATTTTGGTGGTAATATTTGGCTGAATTTTAAAAGAGGAATGAGGAATTTTGCTGGTGAACATACAAAGTTGAGAAGACAAAACTAATATATATTGAGAAAAATCAGAATCATGGTTTGTTTCTACAACAGAAGGGGGACTGATTGAAATATGGCACAAAGGAACTTTCTGAGGTGCTAGAAATGTTTTATATCTTAACAGAGGTATAGGTAACATAAGTATATGCATTTGTCAAAACTGACCAAACTGTGCAATTAAGATATATGCATTTCACTGTATTTACATGTAATGTATAGTATCTAGTGTACTTTAACTAAAAAGAAAAAAAATGGAGGAAAAAGGAATGAATGTGTCAATAAATGGGTAGGCATAGAGAGGGAAAGAGAGGGTGTCAATGTAGCTAAAGAGGTGACACCCCTAGCAAGAAAAAGAGAGGGAAGACTAAAATGAAAGGGCAGAAGGGGCAGGAAGTTTCATCTTGGCAATGTGATTATGTGTGATAATCCAACCCAACTGGGGGCTTCCAACATATCTAATAGAAAGGCAATCTACTCACTACCTTCAAGGAGCTTCCATTCCAAAAGAGGGAAGTCTCCCAGAACAGGGAAGTGGGCCTTGCTCGGATTCAGGCCCCCAAAGACTTGGAACTCCTCATTCCAAGGGGTCCTTGCCTGCCCACATGTGTATGAAAGGCTCCATCACAAGGTCTTACTGAGCTTGGTGTAATGACAGATGTAATCTTCAAGCAAGGTGGCTTGTCCTTGAACAATTTCTCTAAAGATTAGGCACAGCATACTTGGCTCTCAGGTGTGTGCACACATCTTTTTGTTGCCTCTCTTATTTCATGAGTGAGTTTCTATCAGAGACCACAGTGGGGACAAACCCTCTTCTCTCATTTCTGGGTCTGTCTTGTACCTGGATTCTGCCTCTAGGCCTCAGTGAAGTAAAAGTGTTATCTTCCTGTTGGATCTATCCTGGTCCCTAGAAGGCTTTTGTTAATTTGTTTTGTCTTCATTTTTTAGAAATACAATTTATTTTTTAGGACAGTTTTAGGCTTACAGAAAATATGGAGTTCATATATACCACTACTCAATTTTCTGTTAATATTAACATCTTTCATTAATGGGGTATATTTGTTACAATGGATGAACCAATATTGATACATTATTATTAACAGTATTATTTTTGAAAAAAATTTTAAAGTTTATTTATTTTTGAAGGAGAGAGAGACAGAGGGTCTGTCTCGGGGGGAGGGTCAGAGAGAGAGGGAAACACATAATCTGAAGCAGGTTCCAGGCTCTGAGCTGTCAGCATGGAGCCCAATGTGGGGCTCAAACTCAACAAACCACAAGATCATGACCTGAGCTGAAGTAACACACTTAACAGATTGAGCCACCATTATTATTAACATTATTATCAATTATAACATTATTAACATTATTGTTAACTGTAGTTTTCACTAGGGTTTACTCTTTGTATTGTACAGTTCTGTGGGTTTTGACAAATGCATAATGTCCCATATCTATCATTACTATACCACCCAGAAGAGTTTCATTGCTCTAAAAATGCCCTGTGCTCTGCCTATTCACTCTTTCTGCTCCCCCCAATCCTGAACCCCTGGAAACTACTAATCTTTTTACTGTTAGTTTTAGCATTGTAGGTTTTTAGGTTCTTAGAAAAATGGACAACTTTTGAAATCTTTACACAGATTATCACAATATATACAGTTTAAATTGCATCTATTTTTTATTTTAGATAGCATTTCCAAATATTACAAAAGAAAGGGGAATATTTGCACTGTCCAGTTAATTTAGTATATAAACAGTTATGCATTCATTCAATTATTCATTCAACAAATCAACCAATATTTATTACACCTTTTTATGTGCCAGTCATTGCAATGCACCAAAGTCAGACAAAATAAATCACTCTAGAGATTGGGAAAAGATGCAGTGGAATAAGCAAGTACCTAGTACTAACAAGAATGATTCTTGACATTTACTGGACACTTACTATTGCCGCACAATCTTTATACTCTTTAGATGCATTATAGCAGGTAATACTCACAACAAAAACCCTAGGATAATTTTTGAACCATCCTGAAATGAAAATTCCATTTCAGACCCAAGGAAACAAAAAGACTTGTTAAAACTTCACAGGCAAAAACTGTGGAATTGAGATTTGAAACCTCCTACCCCTTCCTTCTAACTCCAAAGCCCACACCCCTAACCACCACTCCATACTATTTGAGAATGTGGTTGTCCTAAGTTCAAACCCCTTTCCTGGCTATTTGACCTTGGGCAAACAGCTTACTGTCTTAGACTATCAGCCTGGGCACTCATTTAGCTGGAGTTCCCGGTCTTTCATTTCTACTTGGGAAAATAATACTCTTCTTTCAAAGCATAGCTCTTATGGGGCACCTTGGTGATTCAGTAGGTGGAGCGTCCGACTTTGGCCCAGGTCACGATCTCACTGCTCGTGAGTTCAAGCCCCAGGTTGGGCTCTGTGCTGACAGCTCAGAGTCTGGAGACTGCTTAGGATTCTGTGTCCTCTCTCTGCCCCTCCCCCACTCACGCTCTGTCTCTCTCTCTCTCTCTCTCTCTGTCTCTGAAAAATAAATAAATGTTAAAAAAAATAAAAAAGAAAATACAAACAGAAGAAAACCCAAAGTGTAGCTCTTAGAGCTACAGGGTCCTGCCCCCAAAGTCTATCTGCCCCCTCAAACAACACTGACTCCCCACTCCCTTCCCAAACCCTACCACCACTGGGCTTGTTCACCCTGTGTACAGTCCATGGCTCAGCTGGTACCACTTTGAATTCTGCATGTTCATGTCTCTCTTACTTTACACTAGTATTTCTCAGACATTCTCATACAATTTCTACCATATTCATGCATCACCTATATGTTATCTTTTTAATCTCTTTCTTTGATTCAACTCTTTTTTTTTGTCTGTTAGCCCTAAGCAGTGAGTGTGAGGGGCTAGTACTGTATTTTTCCTAATATGAATTAAAATAAATAATTTATATTCAAATAAAAAAACCTACTGTTATGATACCTGAAATTATCTCGCTACCACCAGATAGATATTCACATGCCACACATAGGGACACCAGCTTTAGATGGACAGCTTTCTGAAACTTGGGACTTGATCTTGTTCATCCTGTATCTCCAGAACCTAACACAGTTCTTAGCACACAGTGAATGTTCAACAAATGTTTGCTGGGTAAATGAAACTGTGAGTGAGTGAATGAATAGGATTTTGGAGATGATCTCTAGACTTCCATCAGTGCTTTCTTGATGTTTTTGAAATTGATGGACATGGAGCTAGAGACCAATAGGAAATTTTGAGTTTTAATGATATGGGCAGCACAGGACTGTGGTGTGCTGGTCATTGGGTGAGTTCTTGGGGGAGGACTGGCCAGTTATATAAGAGGAGTATGCAGATAGGCCTCCATCACTGTGTAGAACCCAAAGAAGGAGCTGGTGGTTACCCACTTGGCATGAATTTAAGGGGCTTTGGGAAGGTCATCTGTCTCCTGATGAGGGATCTATTATTCCTTGTTGGGAAATATCACTTTCTACCTTTTAAAGGGCAGATATCTCTAATTCCTTTAAAATTAACTGATCCTTGCTTGTCCTGAGTAAGGTTTCTTTGTGGACAGGTTTGAATGAATCTTGCTAAACACAGACTCAAGCTCACTTTTCAAATTGGCTTAGGCCTGGCTAACAGGGAAAAAGGAAAGAAAGGAACTTATTGAATGCCAAGAACTGTGCCAGGTATTGTGGTAGGATTTCTATGCCTCATATATTAAGGTTAAGGTTAAAGGACTTGTCATGGTCATTCCAGCCACAAGTTGGTGAAGCTAAGATTTGGACATAAGGCTAATGTTCTCTGTATAATACATCCCACCAATTCCTTTTTATCCAATGCAAATAGGAACTTATACCTGACACACCTACCCTTGTAGAAAGCCATGATTTTCATAAGTCCCAAATGTGTCCCATTTATAAAGAGGTTGATAGCACGAGATAAAGAAGGTAAAATACTTAACCCAATACCTAGTACACAGAAAGTGCTCAATAAATGGTATGATTATTAATAAACTCGGCTATGCTATCAATGGCATAGGAACGGGATATTGTCAGGTTCACAAATGAGGTGGTTTATAGGGGAAATCTCAGGCAGAGATACTCAAGTAAGAACTGTTTTCATAGCCTTAAGGTAAGTAGCCTGCTTTAAGGACATGGGCTGTTATTCTCAATGAAATGGGTGGGACTGAGGGGAGGAACAGTAGAATAACTTGATTTACATTTTAAAAGGATTACTCTTAGCTTCTAGGTTGAGACTAGGAAGGGTAGGTTCAGGAAGATCTGGTAGGCACTATTTATTACAAGGCAGGTAAGAGCTGATGGTGGCTCAAAACATCATGGTGGCAGTGGAGATGGTGAGAGATGGTCAGGTTCTGGTTTTATTTTGAAGGCAAAGCTAGATGAATTTCCCAATGCACTGAATGTGGGCATGAGAGAAAAAGAGATGTCCAAGATGGGTCAAGGTTAGTGGCTTGAAAATGAACTAACTTCCTTCCATCAATACATACGTATTAGGGGAGAGATCTAGGTTCTCTTTCCTAAGCACTGAGAGATACAAGGAGGCACTGACAGAGTTACTGCCAGGAAAGAAATGCCATTGCGGCCTCACCCAAAATAGAGGTATTTGCTTGAAGAGCAGAAGTCATGAAAGTAGGAGAGACGGGAGGGGGGACAAAGCAGCTCTCAATCGATTTTTTTTTCTTGAATTTTGGCTACTTTCTTGCCTTTCTTCCCCATATTTATCAGTCCTACCTCCGGGCAAGCGCCCACCCTCATCCCCAATGTGTAGGGAACACTGGTCTACTTGAGCCAGATCCTTATAAATGTATATTTAGGAAATATTTTCTCTGTAACAGTCTCGCTTAAAGTGTTTCAATGGTCCAGGCACTTGGGGAGCGATATGTGTTTCCTGAGGGTTGCAGGCATTTTCTTCTTTAACTTTATTTCCAGCCTGCTCCCTTGCAGATGAATCTAGTGAACATATTCAGGCTCACACAGAGGAGGAAGCTTTCTGAGGAAGGGGCAGGCAGCCTGCAAACTCCAGCTGGCGAACTGTTTGCGGTAACTCTATTTTTAATATACATTGCTGACCCTAATGATGGTCTATTGAGATGAGGGCAAGAAATGTCTGATCAAGTGGAGATTAATTTTTGACTGTGTCGCCCAGAATGCATGAAAATGCACTCCTTTTTCTATTTAGACTCCCAGGATGCTTTGATTGATTGACTAGTTTACAAATGAAGGTGATAAAATTAGGTTGAAGACCACATACATTTCTTAAAATGAGGCTGGCTGGTCGTGGAGACAATGAGGTTTGGACAGATTGTATTGCTGGTTTAGGCAATCTTCTGAGCATGTCAAGATTTATAGACCTGTACTGTAATGTTACAATTGCAGCTCACTGATATAGGTTTCTTTTCAAATTCTTTCCCATTTTATTTGAAAAAGGCCATTAGAGAGTTATAGACTATTGAAAAAGCTTTTTCTTTGCTAACCCTTAATAAACTCTTCCAAACAAGGACTACTGCATTTTTATATTAAATTTAGACCAAAATCTATAAAACATGCTATCCCAGATTGGATAATTTGATTATTATTATCTAAATGGAGTTATGGTTCATATTGGTTTGCAGTAATGTACATAGTAAATAAAATGTAAGTTGAGATTTGTATAAGATCACAGGACACTGGGTTTTCTTTCTGTCATCTTTTTTTTTTTTTTTTCTGTGAGCCCTTCTTTGGGAAATCTCAGCCAATTTTCCCTGAGATGAGAAATTAAAAAGAAAAAGAAAAAAGAGGGCCCAGTGGTGAAATTAATGCTGCGTTGTACTAAAAACAAATTGCTATTAATATTTACTTGTTCTCATCATAATAGAGGCAAGCTACAAATGTTTTAGGAGTTACCCAACTAATAAGATTTACCAAGGGAACCAAAAAGCATGAGAAAATACTCAGCAGAATTAGAAACAATTATTCCATTGTAAGTTATGATGTGAGAAATAATAGATGAGATTCTGAAGTTATTTATGAATTAGTCAATTCTGTTTCATACATTTTTGCCATCAAAATAACTTATGAAATCATTTTCCAGGCCCATAGCATTTTATGAGAGCTCTGCACTCGGTTAAAGATTTTCTTCTAGGGCTTTCTGCAGCTACTCTGAATTCTTTGGTGATGCCCAGTTTTTGACCCAAGTTTTCCACTCTGAGGTCAACCTACTGGCTGTGTCAGAAACTTCCCTAGGTCTCCAGGCTGAGGTTGCACAGCATATGGAGAGATTCTATGGATCCTTTCAGGGTAGCAGGAGGGACTCCAAGACACAGCAGAGAGTCACATAAGGTGATATGGAGGAGGGGCTCAGGCTGTGACCTGGCACTCAGCAAGCATTCAGAGATTACGGTAGTTATTGTCATTACTGATAATACTTTTGCTATGCCTCTTGTTTCGAGGGGGCAGGAAAGCACAATGGAAGTCTAAAAATCTAGTTCAGATTGTTGTTAATACACTATGCGACCTTGAGCAAATCCCTTAGAATCTCTGTTCTTCTCTCCTTAGGATGCCAGCTACTTCTATAGAGGCCGTTTGCCCCAGGGTAACATGAAGTGACAGACACAAAAGCTCTTTGAGAAGTACAGGGTGATGTAGGAACATCAGTAATTATTTTTAATCATTACCAGGTGCCTGCTCTCTGGCCTTTTTAAAAGTAGAAAGTGGACCACGGTGAATAGTCAGTAAGTGTGGGGGACCTTCTCTAACTGCAGAGGGCAGTTTACAAGGGGGTTGCCAGTGTGAGCGAAAGGATTTAAGGGGGCTTGGGGTCAAGTGGTTTGAAGAACCCAGCAAAGCACCAGACTGCTGCCACTGATTTAGTTTAGAAGTGGATGAACTTTGAAATGCAGAACATCATTTCTGTAGAAGGTCGTCATATTTCTTGATGATTTACACGGAGAAGTCTGAGACTGTGCTGGGTTCATTTTAGATCCTCTAGTGCCAAGAGAAAATATGCTGAGGGAAGGAATAGTGCCTGGGTGGCTGGTAAAGACTCTGAGTGCCAGGAGAAATGGCAGAAATGGACCGAGTCAGTTTCAGTGACGATGCTGATTGAATCTGCAGGCCTTCTTCATCCCTTTCTGGGTGACCGTGCAGTTTGGAATTTTATATACCAGATTGCCTCAACTGACTTTTATCTTCATGCAGCCAAGCACCTCTCAGTACTGTTTGTTCAGGCTGCAGCTGGGAGATGGGAGAGAACTTCCCCTTAGGAAGATGTCCTATATATCATTTGTCACCCTAGTGGCCCTCCATGAGGACCATGGGGTTTCAAGAAGTGGTCTGCAGTCTAATTTCAGGGCAAAAAAAAAAATTTTTTTTTGTAAAAATCTGACTCTAGGTTGCTACTTCTTAAATATACTCATGTATTAATATTTTAAGTATTCTAAAGCAGTGCCAATTTTCTCAGGGAATTCTGTCATTTAATTAAATAGGTTATCCATGTGTAAGAATATACATTTTTTCTTTTTAACTCATGGATCTTAATGAAGCTATTTTCATATTGAGTGAAAAAACGAAAGATGTAGGCTGTATACATTTTAATTTTTCATGAACTGACTCTTAACGGAGAAAAGATTGCCCATCACTGCAGTATAGACAAAGTAGAATCTCAGCCGGTAGAGAACACCGTACTGAACGGGAGGGGGCTAGGTCCAGACATCCAGTGGCAGCAAACCTGACAGACTGAAGGCTCTGAAGATGTGGGTGGGAAAAGAGGCAGGGACTCATCTGCACCACAGGGGTCCTCCTCACATCTTATGAGGTCCATTCAATGAGGTGGCTGCCATGTTCCTCATGATGGAGGACAGTATGCATTTCCTGCCTTCCAGCACCCTGCAACACACACAATGACATCGTTTGCAGTGACAGGAAACACAGTCTATTCCACTCTGGCATGATGTCATTAGCCTATTGGTAATCTTTCTAAATGTTTGCCAGAAAGATAAGAAATCTTAGCAACAGAGGTATTTAAAGGTTTGGATAAGTTTGAAACACAGCAATTTTTCAACCTTATAAACCAACCAATCCAGGGGCCTGTTAGTCTACAAGTGTCTGCCATCTTTCTCATGGTGTCAGAGAAAATCGAGTGACGGATCACTTTTTGGTGTCACTGCTCGAGACTGGTGACAATCAGTGAAATGATTGTGTCTGCCTCTACACATATCTGTAATTGATTGCCTAAACCCTACGACTCTCTTTCCCAGTTGATATGATGGAACATTGGAGTGAAATCACTCTCGATGAGGAGGAGCCAGGTCCATTTGTTATTTACTTTCCTGCCTGCTTCTTTCTCCCCATCCAGTGCCAATTGTCCCACAAGAGCACATTATGGTAATCAGCCGGAATGTATGTATAGGAATCAATCAAGGTGAGAGCCGTCGCAAGAGTTATGACATTACAAAGTCTGTTTGTAACTTTTGATTTATGGAAGATTTTCCATTTTATAAATTGGGAGTGAGGCATGTTGGGATGGATTAACCCTTGAATTCCCCTTCAAGAAAATCCACTAGGCATTTAAGCTAATAGACAATAAGGCATTTTAATTATCCAGTGCCCGGACCAGTCGGAGTTATTGCATGTTTGGTTTGCAACTTTGGATACATCGCCCCGTTCTCTGAACACATTCCTTATTTTTCTTACAAAATAAAGTTGGCTTAGTTTCTGGAGAGTAAAGACATACGATACATTTCCATTAAGAGCTGACACCGACACAGTGATTTCTTCCACCATGAGCCTGAGAAGCAGCCACGCCAAAGTGGCAATCCTGGGGAACCTCCCTGTTCTGATGGTCACTCACAGGGAGGGGGACTCAGGGAAAGGGCTTCATGGACACCAACTCTGAGGCCCACAGGATACATGACATCCTCGTCTCATCCCTTCCAATTCCTTACAGAATTGCTGAAGGCCAGGGCAAAGCCAGGTTCGAGCTATTTGCCCAAAATGGACAAAGCAATGTATAGTGTTCTGTTATTAATAAACACGCTTGTTGAGGCTTGGCAGGTGCCCCAGTCATAGCTTTAAAGACAGCAGGAAACAAAGCACTATTGCCAGCTGATCACATTAAAATTCAGACCTTATTCATCTTGTGCATCGGTCATTACAACCATCTCAGAGTATGCTGAGTTAGTATCAATAGTCCCATTTTTCAGATGTGGTAACAGAGCCAAAAATATGAAATACATTGTCTAAGAACATACCACTGGTTAGCAATAGCTCAGGAGTGGAGGCCAGGCTTAGACCAGTGCTTTTTCAACGAACTGAATTTAACTTATATTTGGGACTGCCCACCATGTGCAGAACATAATGCCAGATGCACTTCCTTCTTGCCCCAATTTCTGGAGGCTAACCATCCCTCAGCTCACCTAGGGCCACCCACTTGTGCATTTTAGGTTTTGTCATCCTGACCCAGGAGCTCACTGCCCCCTTCACAGAACCAGTCTCTGCATCACCGTGGCACCGTGATAAGTTCGCCCTGGCATGCTCATTACTGACACGTAAGACATGGCTTCTCCTCTGGTGAAGAATGAACTCAGGGAAGAAAAATATTTGTCCTGTTCCAAGGTCACAGGGAGGCCTTTCCTGCAATCTGCTTTTTGCTCGGCAATCTTACTACATTATTTTGTGTTCAACTAAAAAGTTCTGTTTCTTTTTTTATTAGCACAGTGGACCTATTCTGTTTAAGCTCCCTTTTTTCTTAATGTGAATCTTAAAGCTAATAAGAATGCAGATCCCAACAGACCCACTCTCTCTCTTATAATCCATTAGGAACGTGAGATCGCCGTCTCTGGAAAACTTAAAAAACCATTTAAAAACAAAAAGATGAATAAATGAAAATGTTATGAACCTGGAAATGTTAATTAAGCCATTCTCAAGGAACAGGCTTTCCAGCCCAGATTAAAACATCCCATCACTTTTAAGTAGTTAACATCTTTCTCCTTGAAATAAGTCCAAATTAAGGACAAAATCATTATAAAAAGAAATAGTAAAGAGACCAGAAAATGGTGTTAAGAATTTGGCTATCAGCTGACATACTTGAGTTAGAGGAAACCACGAAGGCCAAAGCTGTAAAGTGAAGTCTGTTTCCAGATGTACTGTAGTTATGGCCAAGCAATCGTCTGGGTACTTTGATGTAGATTCATAGAATGTAGGAGCTCACACATCATCCTGTTGAATCATTTCACTTTTTTTAGATTAAGGAACTAAGGCCCAGAGAGGGTAAGGCATTTTGTAGAAGTCATTTCACGGATTGGAGGCCAGAACCTAAAACAGACTCACAATCAAGTGCTCTTTCCATTGACTACACCACAGAGCAAAATAACTTCAAGACAGTAATAATAATAGTAACGACAACAGTAACATTTTTAAAGGTATTGAGTCTATGCTGTGTTACCTAGAGTTGTATCTCTCAGACTGCTTTCTTTTCTAGGGAAGAAATAGAGCAGACCCTTGCTGTCAGTATACTATTCAGCTAGCAATCTTGGCCCTCAGAAACACAGACAAAATGTAATACAGAGAAAAGAAGACTGAGTCCCCAAAGTAGACGTAACAAAGCCCATGCACTAAATGTCATTCACTCGGCCCCATGGAAGGCATCTTCAGTCTCTGTTAGGTATTATTTATTCCATTTGACATATAATTCCAAGCAGATTTGAGGCAGAAACTTAGTTGGTAGCAGCCTGACAGCAAGAAGAGGCAGCTGTCATTTCTTACTGATGGCCATTAGAATTGACAACTGGTAGCCTACCAGTGAGGGTGCAGATGGAAAAACTATAAAACTACAAGTAAGAACTGAAAGTACAGTAACGTGGGCCCTTTTTATTTAGGGACAAAAGGTCTAAAAGAGTGTTCACCACTGTCCTACGTCAAAGCACAACAATAATGACTAGCAATGGTAACCGTGTTTTGTTGAGTGTTTTTCCTCACTATGTGTGAGGAATGGTGCTGGGTATTTTCATAGATTATTTCTAAACTTTGCAACCCCGCAAAGGAAGTGATATGATCCTCATTTTTCTGATAAGGAAACTGAACTAAAAAAAAAAAAAAAAAAAAGATAAGTCAAGAATCATGACCAGGATCACAAGATGTATGAAAGGCAGAGTGAGGATTTGACCATGAGATATCAGAATCCAAAATCTGCTCACTTTCCTTTGTGCTTTGTGACTCAAATCTATCCTCAAGACCTAGAGCGGGACAGAAAATGAAACATCATATATGACTTCTCTATAAAGAGAATGAGGAAGATAAAATACAGTTTAGAATATCATAGTTACATATATGCTTCTTGCATAGAATATATCAAAGACACAACAGTTTCTCAATTAATTGGCATCATTGATAAACAAGGCATTATTGAACATACACAACTTTTGTGGAAAATTTAAGCTTTCCTTTGAGTTCTAACACATAAAATGCTAATTGCTTTGTTAAAATCCTTCTAAAATGTACTATATACTTCCCTACTGTACCATAGCTTAAAAACCTCCCACATGGGCCTGGGCCTCAAGAGCTCACAGACTGGTTTGGGATACATACCTGAAACAATTCAGTTGTAAGAAGGTGTATACTAAATCCTGAGGGAACTGAGAGGAGGAATTAGCTTTGCCTGGAAGATACAATAAGTAAAAATAAATCTCAACTTTAACATAGTCCCTGGCAATAAAACATTTAAAATATCCAGTTTTTGTTTTCCAGATGAAAAACAAGCACATGTCAAAAGTCACTGCCAAACAGTAATCACTTTAAGCAAGCATCTCCTACAGTGGTTCAGTGTGAGCTTATGTGACCATTTAATGATCCATTATTTGGCTTCCTGGAGGTGTATGGAATGGGAGCTGTTTTCCTGTAAAAAAGATAGCAAGCTGATTTGTTGGGCTTAATATGGACCTAAGTGGGGCTTGAAATTTTTCTGTAATGTATGTACATCCTTCTGGATCTGTGCAACAATGTTGTAAGTAAAATTACTGTTTATTTTCCTTTGAGGTGGAGAAACGAAGCCCAGAGAAGTTAAGTAGCTTCCCAAGGTTACACAGCTGGCTCATATCCAAATCAGAACCTGAATTCAGGTCTCTTGACTATTGGCACAGTCTTTTTCTAGGATAAGGTGTTGTCTCCTATACAACTTGCCCTTGTTAAAATGTGTTTATTTTTCCCTGTGCCTACTAAAAGTAGGATGCAATTTTTGTGCTTGCATTTATATACCATATTGCATCTTGAGGGGTAAGGTGGCATGCCACTGTTCAGTTCCATTCCACCAGCTCACCTAATTAGAAGACCTTCTAATTCATTCATTAAACTAAATATCTTTGAGTTTATACTACAGGCTGAGCATTAGATAGTCTTGAGACACTGTGAAGAGTATCCTCCCCTCAAAAAACAACACAAAACGAGTACCTTATATTCCATGAGGAATTCCAGACACATATACAACCATATGTGTACAGAGGGAGGCTGTGGCAAATGTCAGCTATAACAGAGGCACATGAAAACACTAAGGAAGTGCAAAGGGGAGATTGATTCTGACTGGTGAGGCAGAAAGATGATGAGAGAATACCTTAGAATACTTCGTGGAGGCCATGACATTTCAGTTAGACTTTTGAAATTGAGTACTTTATTTTGTATAGTTCTGGTTTAGTTAGCTATTGTTACGATGTTGTGGTATAACAAACAATCCCAAAATATCAGTGGCTTATAGAAAACATTTATTTCTTGCCTATACTTCTGTGGGTCTCTGGGGAAGCTCTGTCTTAAGCTACAGTTTAGGTTCAGGGAACTCCACGTATCTCTCATTTTGGGACCCAGACAGACTGAAGGAGTAACAGCTATCTGTTGAAAACATACTCTTCTAATGGTGTAGGACAAGGGCATAAGAGAGGATACCCATTTCTTTCTTTCTTTTTTAATTTTTACTTTTGAGAGAGTGCAAGCAGGGGAGGGGCAAAGAGAGGGGGAAAGACGATCTGAAGCAGGCTCTGTGCTGAGAGCAGCAAGCCTGATGTGGGGCTTGAACTCACAAACTGGGAGATCATTACCTGAGCTGAAGTTGGATGCTCAGTTGACTGAGCCACCCAGGTGCCCTGAGGATACCCATTTCTTAATGGGAGAAACATGCAATCCTCTCTAGCCTCTACTTAGAACTGGACCACTGTCACTTTTACCCATATTCCATTGTTCATAGCAAGTCACATGGCCAAAGTCAAAGTCCATGGATGGAGATGGGAGATGGGAGTATACTTTAGCCACAGGGAAGCTGAGGAAAGGGCAGTGAGTGAAGGAAAAATTTTTAACAAATAATGCAACCTACCACATGTTCATACTGTTTCTTGGGCTTTATCTACTTAATAAATAAAGGCAAAAAAACAACAAAACAAGCAAATAGAAATCCCTTCTTTCTCTTGACCACCTGTCCATTCCCAGGGGGAATGGTGGCCATGTTAGTAGAGGGAGGAGGGAGGTACAGTAGGTGCAGGCAGCACTTTCACCTGCACAATGGCGACACTAACAAGGAGAAGCTCTGTTCATCTCTCATTTTTGGGCTCTCCAGCACCTGGCACAATGTTGTCACACAGGGAGTACCCAAAACATATTTGTCAAATGAATGGATCAGAGGAAGAACAAAACTGTCAAGTGTACTGTTTTGATCACCCTGACCCTATACTGTGGCTCTGTTTTATTGATAGCTGATGCATGTAAAACCTCAGTCAATAAGTACAAATATAATCATATAACATACTGTGTGGTCATTAAAAGTAATGTTGTAGAAGAATATGTAATGACTCTATGTTTTGGTGAAATATGTCTCATCTATATTTGAGTGGCTCTCATTTTCTTTTTTGTTCATTTTCATTTTCTAAAGTTTTTAGAATAAGCACACATTTATTTAAATAGGATTTATTTAAAATAAGATTATTTTAAAAATAAGATGTTATTATTTTAAAAATAAGATTGATGTCCTGAATCTCATATGAACAACATACTCTAATTTTTGATGATTTAGTTTGAAAAAGGATCATTGTTATGTAACATCTGTACTTTTCCTCTTATGCCATGATGTTCTAAAAACGGAATCCAAGGATGGTAGTCAGTCACTTGAGCTTTGAGTTGAGTCTCTGTTTATTTTTTTTTTTAATTTTTTTTAATGTTTTATTTATTTCTAGGAGAGAGAGAGACAGTGTGAGCAGGGGAGGGTCAGAGAGAGAGGGAGTCACAGACTGAAACAGGCTCCAGGCTCTGAGCTGGCAGTCAGCACAGAGCCCGACGCGGGGCTCGAACCCACGAACCGCGAGATCATGACCTAAGCGAAAGTCGGACGCTTAACCGACTAAGCCACCCAGGCGCCCCAGTCTCTGTTTAGATAAGAGAAATGTAAAAATTATCCCAAAGTGAGTTACTTTTAGGCTTTTTGAAAAACAGTTAATAGTCAGCTCTTTGCTATCTTAGTGATACAACTTGGGACTGAGGAGGCCTGGGCCAGGCTCTACCACCAGTCAATCATGGTAACATTGGACAAATCATCCAACTGTTTGAAACTAAATATTCTCCAAGGGAAAGTAAAGGTGATTCCTGCAGTGCATTAGGTTAGGTGGGTACCAATGGACCCTGGTTTAATTATAATGTTGTTCTCATGAAGTAACTGAGTGGAAAAAGCTATCAATTTTACTCTTATACAGAGAGGACTGCCTTCTCTTCCAACTAAAAACAGCATGCTATGCAATTCTTGATTTGTAAGTTCGAGCCCCACGTTGAGTGTAGAGATTACTTAAAAATAAAATCTTTGAAAAAAAATCTTTGAAAAATAATAAAAAAATAAAAAAAACCTGTATCCTAATATTGAGGATTAGTATTACTCATTCATCACTGATTAAATTCTGTATTTGTTGGTATAATGCTAGCTACTTAACAAATAGACCAAAAATATATGACCCAAAAAGAATATAAATTTACTTTTCATTCGTGTGTATAATCAATAACCCATAGTATTTCTGGTCAGCAGGCAACTCTCTTCCATGTAGTAATTCAGGGATCCAACTCCTTCCATTTTGTAGTCTCTCTCTCCTCTAGAGCACTATTGTTATCTACCGACTGGTAGAAGGGAAAAGAGAGTAAGAAGGAGGACATAACCCATTTCTTAAAAACCTTGGTCCAGATAGCATGTGTCACTTCTGCTTGCATCCCACCAGCTACAAGTCAGTCAGATGATTGTACCTGGTTGCAAATGAGGTGGGAAATGCAGAGGAGTTTTGTGTCCAAGAAGAAGAGGAAGGAGATCGGGGTAAACAACTTACAGTCTCTCCCCACATGCCTGTTATATACCAGGCCCAGCACTAGTCAATAAGGATACTTAGATAAATAAGATACTTCTCTTGCCCTAGAGGAAATCCCCATCTAGTGGGTGAGACTACACTACAGGTACAGACAGTTACAATGTAGTGTAGAATGTGTTATCAGTTGAGAGCAAAGCAATGAAGGCAAGCCAGTGAGAACATTGTACACATGTAAGGAGAGCAACTATTTCTGCCTGTAATGAAAGGTGGTTATGAAAGATCTTGATTATGCCAGTTCCATAAATGTTTACTGAGCAACTACAAAGAGCTGGGCACTAGTCAATGCAGGTTGCTGGAGATACAGATATACTCCTAGCCCTCAGGGGAGATGGATATACAAGCAAATAAGTTCAAATAAATAATTACTCAAATAACTAGGACATGGGAGAGCTAATGTGCATGCTTGGTGGGTTAAATGCTTGGGATTTGGAGTCAGGCATAGTTGGGCTTGAACTCTAGCTTTAACACTATCAGAGTCACTGTGTAACTTTGGGTAAGTTTTCCAACCTCTCTGAACCTTGGTTCCTCATTTTAAAACAAAAATAATAAGTCCAGGTATGGCCCTATATAGTCTCAGGAGCCAGAAAGCCAGCCTCTTCTACATTTTAACTTTGTGATCTTGGAAATTGACTTAACCATTCTGAACTTTAGTATCTTCACCTTTAGAATGGGATGGTTAAGGGCGCCTGGGTGGCTCAGTCGGTTAAGCATCAGATGTTGGCTCAGGTCATGATCTCCCAGTCAGCAGGTTTGAGCCCCGTGTCAGGCTCTGTGCTGACAGCTCAGAGCCTGGAGCCTGCTTTGGATTCTGTGTCTCCCTCTCTCTCTGCCCCTTACCTGCTCATTCTTTCTCTCTCTCTCTCTCTCAAAAATAAATAAACACTAAGAAAAATTAGAATGGGGTGGTTAGTAGTACCAAATACAGTGGTACGTATGTGTGAATTCAGAGAACAGAAGTGCTTGATACATGAAAATTGCTCAGTAAGTGTTAGGTCTCATCACTACCTACTTCACAGTTTGAAATGGACTCTAGGGATGTCTGGGTGGCTCAGCTGGTTAAGTGTCTGACTCTTGGTTTCGGTTCAGGTCATCATCTCACGTTCTATGAGTTCAAACCCGGCATTGGGTTCTGTGCTGACAATCTGGAGCCTGCTTGTTATTCTCTCTCTTCCCGCCTCTCTCTGCCCCTCCCCTGTTTAGTTGTCTCTTTCAAAAATAAATAAATAAATAGGAAGAAAGAAAGAAAGAAAGAAAGAAAGAAAGAAAGAAAGAAAGAAAAAGACATTAAATGAGATAATGTTAGTGCTTGGCAAACATTAAGTATTCAATCCATGGTCACAATTATTGTTATAAGTGATGAGCTGGAGGTAGGATGACCACAGTGTCCTAAAAAGAAGCTGCTGAGAAGCCAGATGGAACAGAATGACTGAGGCAAGAATCCCTGGCCTGCGGGTGTATTCTCCACCCATCCTAAGACAGAGGAAGCAACAAAGGCCTGTGACATTTGGAAAGACCGTGCTTTCAGTTTCAGGTAGAAGGCTATTCATTTTCTTATTTGCCTTCTCTGCCTTTTCCATTGGTGAGGGTTTTGAGAATATGCCATAAAATTTACGTGAAGGAAGGAAAGCATAAATAATTTGCTCCAGTAACGCAGGACGAAGATCTCCTTAAACACAGCATTCATTGGTAAAAGTTTCCAGAACCTTCCAAAATTCTGTCTCCTTTTATAGCATCCCGCAAGTCCAAAGTAATGAAATAAAGACATGGTAATAGGTAAACACAATTACAGCACCCGGATAGCTCCTTGGCAGGCAGGGGGTGTTTGAGAGCATTGGCTGGGGTCTCATTTTCCATAATCGAGCCCAGCCCTGCTGTGATCACTATAGTATTATGACCTATGGGGCAAAGACGGTACCATACGTGATATTTCATTTTTGGGTAGCTGGGGGTAGTAATGAACCAGTTGCAGTCAAGTGAATTAATATCCCCAGCTATTCAAAACCGAAACTTCATGTACAGCAATTTGTTCTTCATTGCCTTTCCCTACACTGTAGCATTTTCAAATTACTCTTCCTACAGAAGAATGTAGAGAAAGAAAACGAAAACTCAATGAAAAACATTTTAACCTTTGCTAAATGTTGATATCTTTCCTGATCGTCAATACGAATGGCAAACGCACCCCATAGATACACAGCATAGAGTTCACACTGGTTCCATTAGCCTTATACCTGATTATGAATCTTAAAAAGTAGAATAAAAATGCGAAGAGCTGGTATAACATAGACTACAGAGCCAATTTCATACAGTTTAAATTATCAATCGGTTTTTATCCGAACTCCAAGGAGCACCCTAATCAATCTCACTCAGTAGAATCACTCAAACAATTATTGTGCATTTAATAAATAGAAGTTAATGATTAAAAACACATTATTGAGAATGAAAGACTCTGGCATAGGTAGGTATAGACATATAACACAGCTGTTAATCCTCCATAAATTTGTTTTTAATAACACTGATGTTTTGGTTGCATATAATAACTATTTCATTAAATCTAAATTAAATGCATGGTTAAGCATATTTAAAACATGTAATGTGTTGCTAGCGTATTTCATTTTATGTTTCCACACAGTTCTAATAATTTTCCGAATTCAAATTGACTAGGTGTAGGGAAATCCCTGGTCATTGATATGATACCTTCCTTCTGGTATCATTAAGGGCTCCAGAAATGTAATATCTCTGAGTTCTAAACACATCAGTAGTCAGTCAGTGTGTGGGAAAGACAATGTGTTTATCTGCTGGAAAGAAACGCTCATGGACCCAATCGAAAGGAGAAAAAAATGCTTTTAAATAATAGTAAAATATGCATTTTGCTTTTTTAAAAAATAAAGCAAAGAACCTAATACTAAAAAAGCCATCTTGGAATAACAATCCAGACTGCGTTGTTGTGCATGGTTTTTCATTTATGGATAGCAGGAGACATTAATATACTTGCCTATGGCTTGTGCATTACTATTCCCAGCTATGCAGAAAGGAACGTGATTTACAGCAACACATTCTTTGTTGCTGTTCCAACATACCTATTGTCTTCCCTGCATTCTGACTGGCTGGCTGGCTGAGAGAGGGGATGGTGCTGGACTGCACTCAATCATTATGGGTGTCTACAAATAGAGTAGGTGTATGTGAACTGGGATTTTTCAGCTTTGTATACCCAGCAAGCCAATCAGAGCACAGAAAGAACAATAGCTGAAGGTTTTACTGCTCTTTAAGTTTCCCACTGATTCCCATTGTGACTGATTATATCACAGAAGTTATATAAAAATCACATTAAATGCCAACTAAATCAAGACTTTTCATATCTTTTTTTCAAAGCAATGAAATTCAGGACAAACACTATACTATGCATGAAGATCACCACCTAGAGATCTAAACTCTTCATTCCAGACATCGTATTTGAAAATGGAACTAGAGAAAAGTGTAGTTTATTCATTTTGTTATTTTCTGTGGTGTTGCACTGCTGTTTTGAAAGCCCACCATAGAAGAGCTCAATTAAGAGCCTTCATAATTTTCACCAGTTAACTTTGATTAAATAGGCTGTCTTGGAAGGGCATTCAGTAAATTTAGGCTATAAATTACCTGCATTGAGTTTTCAACTTTGAAATTCTGAAATATTAGGGCATGGACAGGCCATTTCTTTCAGACAGCTTGTACGTTACCAGCTGATTTGGAATAGATGTACCTCATTTTATCAAAGCAAAGCGCAGAGGCAAAACTTCCTTCTGTGGGTTGGTACAACAGGTCCCTTGCAGCTGTATTAATACCAGTGTGGGATTGGAGGTTCCCTTTAACCACATTCCTTTAATTTACTCAGTTTTTTCATGTTAGTTGCCAAAGATTAGAGGAAGGGTGAAGAGATAAATAGGGTCTCCCCAACATGCTGCTTCTTAGCCAAGGACAAAATTCTTTACATAGAAGCAAGCCCTTCCCTGCTGAGCAAGTGGGAAAACCACACCTGTTTCAAATACAAACAGTAAACTGAGGACTTGAACCCATTCAAGGAGATGGTTGGCCATTAGAAGCCCATCTCAACTCCTTTCATTGTATTTTTAAGGACGAGGCTGAAAATCCAGTAAGATTTGCAAGTATCTACTCTATAAATTCTATGGAGCATAGTAGTGATGAGTTTTTGTTTCCTGCTATATGACCTCAGGCAAGTTATATTGTCCTCAGAAACTCAGTTTTCCTTATCTGGGAAATGGGATTAATAAGAGTATTCACTTCATGAAGTTTTTCTCTAGATTCAATGAGATAGTTGTAGGGGCTCCTGGGTGGCACAGTTGGTTAAGCGTCCAACTTCAGCTCAAGTCATGATCTCACAGTTTGTGGGTTCAAGCCCCACGTCGGGATCCGTGCTGACACCTAGCTCAGAGCCTGGAGCCTCCTTCAGATTCTGTATCTCCCTCTCTTTCTGACCCTCCCCTGCTCACGCTGCCTCTCTCTCTCTCTCTCTCTCTCTCACACACACACACACACACACAAATAAATAAAAACATTAAACAATTTTTTTTTTAAAAAATGAGATAGTGTATGTAAGGCAATGAATGATACAGGGCCTGGCATGTGTAATCATCAATAAATGTTAAGTCTTAATACTATTAACATTTTACTCACATGTATTTACATTGTTTAAAAACATGTATGTTTACTCCTCTTTCTCAGTCTGACTTATTTCACATAGCATAATACCCTCTATATTTACCCATGTTGTTGCAGATGGCATATCACCCTTTTTTATGGCTGTATAATGTAATTACAATACATGTGGAATCTGAAAAAAAACACCCTACAAATGAATAAACAAAGAAACAGAAAACAGAATCAGACCTGTAAATACAGAGAATAAACATGGTTGCCAGAGGAGAGGGTGTTGGCGGGATGGGCAACATGGGGTGAGGAGTGAGAGATTCAGGATTCTAGGTACGGAATGAATACGTTATGGGAATAAAGGCACCGCATGAGGAAGATGGTTCATGATATTGTAATAGTGTCGTATGGTGACAGACGGTAGCTACACGCGCGGGCAGCACTGCATAATGTATAAACTTGTCAAATCACTATGTTGTACAACTGAAACTAATGGAACATTGGGTGTCAACTATGCTCAAAACCAAACCACACAAAAGCAATAAATCGATGAGAACCAGAAAAAAGATGCATGTTTAATAAAAACAGCTTATGTGTGTAAGTGCTCCTTTTGACTTTTTAAACCTTTAACACCAGTTAATTACTTTTATCCAAACATCAGTTCTATAAGTTGGATGTAGAATTATTTTATCCTCCCTTGATTGCCAAGAAGGGTAAAATAAAGAGGAATTAAGTGGCTTGCCTAAGGCAGCACTAATGCAAGTACTTGAACCTATAACTTGACTCATTTACTTCCATAACATGAGTGGGGTTTCCTCTGCAGTGCAGAACTGTTTGCAGGTTTCAGTTAAGGATTATGACAGGGGCGAGGGTGGAAATTTGTTGGCTAGGGAAGTGGCAGCATTTATATAGACATGGCCAACGTTTGCTTCCCCCACAAAAAAATACTGTCAGCACCATTCACACTTCTGAATATATTAGGTTTGTAAATCCAGGGTGCAAATTGTTTGTAGAATCTCAATTAAAGCCCTTATAATATTGTCATTCGTAATCAGCTCACTATGAAAACAGGGCTTCCAGAGGGCACCAAAATCATTTGAACTTGCGATCTGTGATAGATTTGAATATTCAGATAAGGTCAGTGGTCAGAGCAGAGGTGACAGTTTTGGTCAATAAACAGGTTTAGTGAGACAAAATCTTTTTGTCTACGTGGGAATGGCTCAGAGAAATTGGTCCTCAAGGGGGAATCAAAAGATTAAATTCAGCTGCGTTGCCAATTTATTTGCAGGCCAAACAAGTGTGTGATGGAAATCTTTGTGGGGGAGGTGCCCGCCCAGCAAGAAGCCCCTGTTGACAGCACCAGAGAGAACTCCCAGGCAGCTGTCTAGGCTACAGCTGAGACTGAGCTTGACGAAGCCTGAGTGGGTGGGGGGACAGAAAAAGCATCCCTGTGCCAGGCTGAGGCTATCCTACGTTAAGCCAGCCCAAGAGATGGTGAAATATCTAGGCTGCATTTTTTTGCATTGATCCGACCCCTGCTCTCCTCTCCCCCACTCTTAAAATTGTGCCTTGACCAGTAAGCCATTACAAACTTCTCTCTAGGAAGACCAACAGGAGACATTTCTCTCTGGTCTCATGCTAGGAAGATTTGTGTTTCTCCCAAGCATCTAGTTTACCTTCAGGACTCTGTGAGCATTCCTTGTTTTTCACACTGTGCTCCCAAGAGCCGTAGTGGTCTTCTGGGCTACTTCAGGAGCCGCTAAGACTGTTGGGAGAGAGAGTGAAGGGAGAAGAGGAAATGGGCTCTGAGACCTGGATTCATGCTTCTATCCAGAGCAGCTGTTTTTATCTGTTTCCTGCATTTGCCTTAGATTTTATTTGAAGGAAAGTTTCAATGGCCAACATGAAGGTTTGGAAACAACCGATCTCACATCCAATTGCTTCTGTGGCACTTAGAATAAACTCTAACCCAGAGCCTGAATGGCCTGTCCTCGCCTGTCTCTTCAGCCTCAACGTGCACCATTTAGGCTTCTTCTACACAGACCTTCTTTCAGTCCCTGAGGTAAACCATGGTACTTCCAAGGCAGCTGAATGGAATTCTCCTTTCTCAACCCTTTGCTTGTCTCTTCACTATGGAATTTGTTGGGTTTATGTTCAGCTACAGACAACAGTGAAACTCAAAGAACAGTGGATTAAACAAGACACACTTGTACATCTCTTAGAGTAGAAGAGTGGGATAGGGAGCCTAGAGTTCATCTGGCCTCTCCAAAGTGTTATTTCAGTTTCCATGTTTGCTCTCTGCCATCCTCAACATATGTCCATCATCTTCAAGATCCCCTCATGGTCCAAAATGGCTAATGGAGCTTTAGCAGTCAGCGGGAGGAAGTGGGGAGTGCAAAAGGATGAGGATGCTTCTCCCAGCTGTGGCTGCTTCTCTATGCAGTTTCTGGAAGCTGACCCAGTATTTCAATTTATAGGTCATTGGCCAGAATTTAGTCATGTGGTCATCTCCAGCTACAAGGGAAGGTGGAAAATTAATGTGGTTTTTAAAAAAAATTTTTTTTTAATGTTTTTTATTTATTTCTAGGAGAGAGAGAGAGACAGCGTGAGCAGGGGAGGGTCAGAGAGAGAGGGAGTCACAGACTGAAACAGGCTCCAGGCTCTGAGCTGGCAGTCAGCACAGAGCCCGACGAGGGGCTCGAACCCACGAACAGAGAGATCATGACCTAAGCGAAAGTCGGACGCTTAACTGACTAAGCCACCCAGGCGCCCCGGAAAATTAATGTTTTATATGGGGAGCAATGTACCTAGCTAAAGATGAAGTTCTATTATTAAAAATTTTAATGTTTTATTTATTTCTGAGACAGAGAGAGACAGTGTGAGCAGGGGAGGGTCAGAGAGAGAGGGAGTCACAGACTGAAACAGGCTCCAGGCTCTGAGCTGGCAGTCAGCACAGAGCCCGACGCGAGGCTCGAACCCACGAACCGTGAGATCATGACCTAAGCGAAAGTCGGACGCTTAACTGACTAAGCCACCCAGGCGCCCCGGAAAATTAATGTTTTATATGGGGAGCAATGTACCTAGCTAAAGATGAAGTTCTATTATTAAAAATTTTAATGTTTTATTTATTTCTGAGACAGAGAGAGACAGTGTGAGCAGGGGAGGGTCAGAGAGAGAGAGACACACACAGAATCTGAAGCAGGCTCCAGGCTCTGAGCTAAGCTGTCAGCTTGGAGCCCGACGTGGGGCTCGAACCCACGAACTGTGAGATCATGACCTGAGCCGAAGTCGGACGCTTAACCAACTAAGCCACCCAGGCGCCCCTGAAGTTCTATTATTAAGAAAGATTGAAATTCTGTCATTAAGAAAGAAAGGGGAGGGGCGCCTGGGTGCTCAGTTGGTTAAGCATCTGACTCTTGGTTTCGGCTCAGGTCATGATCTCACTGTTTGTGGGATTGAGTCCTGTATTGAGCTCTGTGCTGACAGTGCTGAGCCTGCTTGGATTCTCTCTGCCCCTCTCTCTCTTTCAATAAGATAAGATAAAATTAAATAGGGGAAAATGGAAGCAAGGAGGCAATTCAGGGAGGAATCAGGTTAAATTTCACCTCCCTCGACAGATACCATATGTTTGCACGTATAGGAGGATTAGGAGGAAGTTAACGGAGGACCATGGGGGAGAAGAAGGGGAAAAATGGGGAGAGGGAGGGAGGCAAACCATGAGAGACTCTTGAATGCTGAGAACAAACTGAGGGCTGATGGGGGTGGGGGAGAGGGGAAGGCGGGGTGATGGGCATGGAGGAGGGGATGAGCACTGGGTGTTATATGGAAACCAACTTGACTATAAACTACTTAAGAAAAAAAACTTTCACTTCCCCCTCAAACTAAAGTTTGGTCTTCCTTCATATTCTCTCTTAGAATGCTATTTTTCCTTTATGGAATTCTCATAATTTGTTACTATATGTCTAATTGGGTTTTTTAAAATATAATTTATTGTCAGTTTGGCTTACTATATGTCTATTGTTAAAATTGTCAGCATAGCTGGATGGTAAATTCTCCAAGGGGAAAAATTGAGTCATTTCTTATCCTATGCTGTATAATCAGTATCCAACAAAGTGTCCTTCATTTAATATGTGAAATAAATATTTGTCATATAAGCAAATGAATGAATGAATTATGTTTTCCTGATTATATTGCTTGTTAGAAAAGTTCAGGACCAAATTTATGAATTAAATTCAAGGAACGTTCAGGAGTCCCTGGAGGGCATTTAGGGCACCAAGTTCACACTAGACTCTCATTTTTTTACTCCTACCTTTGGTTTATTTTAATTTCTTAATTTATTTAGTAAATTTGTCTACATTACATGGATTGTGTATTTTAGAGGCTCATCTTAATTCATTTGCAAATTAAGGAAAAGGGCATAGATAAATAAACAGTAAAGGACAGATAAAACTTAAGTATTCAGCAAGAATGCTATAAACAAAATCTTTTAAGTGTGGGAAAAAAGTTCAACAACAATAAAAGATAATAGACATCTCTTTCAGCATATTGTTCGATGGTCCCAGTTCTGAGATGCACTACTGTTAGTAAAGAATAATTAACTAACCATAAAACAGGATGTTGTTTGAAAGTCACTAGTAAGCAGCAGGATCACACTTAGGAAGCTAAGGATGGTTAACCTTTGCCTGGGTTATAAAATGGCCCATTTAAGAACTGTTGCCACTGGATATATTACCTGGATATCAATTGGATTATTGAGTGAGAGGTTTTACATGATGTTTAGTATGATGATATATATCTGGTTACAAACTGTTTATGACAAGTGGAAAAGCCAATAAAAGATTAATGCAGATTTAAATAGATTTTTCTTCTTTACTTGAGTCGCAGTTAATTTATGCATCTATAACTCAGTACCTGTATATTTAAAAGAGATGCTAGTTTATTATTCGTAATGAAGACAGACGGCTGTTGCATATGTAAGTGAAATTGTAATGCTGACATTGGAGCTGGTTTTTAAAGAGGATTTTCGGTTCACTGAGATTTTTCATTGGAATTTTTATTTGGTGCAGACTTTGACAACTGAATCTTAGTTTAGGTTGACAATGTTACAGATCTAAAGAGAAGTCACTCTGATGAACTTGCAAGAAATTAAATTGCAAATAAATTGTATTTCCTTGAAATTGCAACTTTTCTATGATTTGTCATAAAGTACACACATCGGGGTAATCATTTTTCTTTAGATTTTTTTTTTTACCTAAAAGTAAGTTTTCCTTATTGTCTTTAAATTATTTCACTGATATTAGTTTGGAAGTCTGTGGAGAGGGACATCTGTCTCTTAGGCTACTTTTGCATTTCTCATAGTGCTTACCACGTGTTAGGTACATGGTAGTGACTTGATAAATTCTTAGAGTTTGATTGAATTTCTTTTCTTCCTTCCTTTTATTCCCTCTGCCCCCTTTTTTCCTCCTTCCTCCCAACCTTCTTCCCTCCCAGGCTCCCTGCTTTCCTTCCTTCAACAAGCATTAATTGAATAGCTACTATATTCTGAGCTCTTTGCAGGAAATTAGGATATGAAGATGAATAAGATGTGGGTCTCACCTCTTAGCTTAAGTAAAGGTTGAGGAACTGTTATGTTATGATATGGATGATGGTGAAACCTGAACTGAAGCTTCTCTGCCCAGTATGCATGACACGGTTTCACTCTGAAGATAAAATAAGGGGATTCAATGAGAAGACACTGACTTTCCCACCATGGATGCTCCCTCTTGATGGTTAGCTGAGAGAAGCAATGTAGGTAAAATGGCCTGTAAATTATAAAGTGCTGCACAAATATATAATGATCATAAATTATGTACATGTCAATCCCCCCCCCAAATTATTAGCAGATACTTTATCTTGTATTCATCTCTGAGTTTGCAGCACATTACAGCGTACATATTAAGCACTCGATAAGTACAAGTTTGGGTAAAGTATCGATTTATTTTTTACTATTATAATCATCATTACCCATGCGATTTAACTTGTATCTTGTTGTTCTGTTTTATCAGTGTACAATTTAAGAAACCCAAGGGTTTTTTTTTAAGTTTTAATTTTAATTCTAGTTAACATACAAAGCAATATTAGTTTTAGGTGTACAATATAGTGATTCAGAACTTTTTTTAAGTTTTTATTTATTTATTTGAGAGAGACAGAGACAGTGCAAGTGGGGAAGGGGCTGAGAGAGAGAGGACAGAGAGAAAATCCCAAGCAGGCTCTGACCTGTCAGCTCAAAGCCGGATGGGAGGCTTGAACTCACAAATCATGAGATCATGGCCTGAGCCAAAACCAAGAGTCAGATGCTACACCGACTGAGCCATCCAGGTGCCCCATCATCACTTGTATACATCAGCCGGTGCTCATCGCCACAAGTGCACTCTTTAATCCCCATCACCTATTTAACCCATGCCCCCATTCCCCTCATAACCATCCATTTGTTCTCTATAGTTTAGAGTCCGTAAGAAACTCAAGGTTATCCTCAATTTGTGAATGCTGACTACCTTGCGGTGCCCAGTGGAACCACCTACAGGGGTTTAGCGAGAGCTCCTTTGCCCTTCACTTGAACCCTAGGTCAGAGGTAGAGAAATAGACTATAAACAAAACACAACAAAACGAACACAAATACAATAGAAACCATTTATGGTTGACTACATTTGGTCAGACCTGATGAAAACTATTAGGCCACTTAATTCCGTGATTTCACCTCCTTTCACATTTCTGAGCTATTACAGTTTTCCATATAACATTAAGTTTCATTGTATTTACATGAAAAATGGGGCTATAAAAGGAAAACACTTTGTTTTGAATTCTTCAAAGCCCTACAATCTCATCACAGGGCTCCTATTTGGCGTGGCTTGATCAGATTATTTTTACTCATATGGACTGTGGACAGGTACAGGGATAGACGCTTTACACACATACACAATCTTCTTAATCATGTAGAAACATTTGTGAGGTTTGTATTATTATTGCGCCATTTTACAGATTAAAACACTGAGGATCAGAAAGGCTTGCACAGGGTTATAAAGCACTTTAACCATATAACTAGAATTGGAATCTCTGATTCTGAAACCAGATTGTTTATTATCATTATTTTAATATAGCTTTTTTGTCTTTTTTTTTTTTTTTTTTTTGCTTACTGAAAATTTCATCTCAACTCTTACTTTGAATATTTCCAAGCATACAAAAAATTTTCAAGGTAAAGTATAATGGGCATCCATATCCCCTCCATGTAAATAAAGAAGTTGTTAACATTTTGCCACAATTGCTCTCTCTCTCTACATGCACACGCATATGCTTACACACACACACTTCTCACTTTTTTTCCTGAGCCATCTGAATGTAATTGTGGAGATGACACTTCATCCCTAAATATTTCAGTGGGAAACTCTCAGGAGGAAGGGCATTCTTTCATATAACTCACAATAACAACACCATCATCCTAGCTTAAAAAAAAATGCTTAAGTGACAGAAATTCCATGATATCATTTAACATCCAGCCCATATTAAAATCTCTCCAATTGACCCTAAAATGTCTTTTATGTCTGTAAAACATGTGTTTGTGCTTATTACACTATGTTCTCCCTTAGATTTGGCCCTCTGGGGACTTCCAAGGAAACAAGGCCAAAGCCACACCATGGCCAGGTAGTTAGGTGATGACAAAGTCCTACCTCTTAGTCCAAGGGTCTTCTCCTCTTCTTTCTCCTTTTTTTCCTCCCTCTCCTTCATTTCTTTTTGGCTTTATTGTACTTAATTTTTGAGAGCATCTAAAATATCAAATAATACTTATTCATGAAATACTACTTGAGGTGGTTTTTATGCCTGCATTTAAAAAAATATTATTTTCCTTATAAAAGTCATACATCCTAATTGGAGAAAATTTAGAAAACTTGTAAAGTAGCAGGAACTACTCTAAAACTCTATTATATTTCTTCCACCCATACCTAATCACTTATGCATTTCTTTCCAGTTTTATCTATGCACAGAATGCTTTAAAAACAATAATGATAATATACACATAATTTTGCACTGTCCTTTTTTTTCCCTACTAAATTTTGAGACAAAATTATTTATTGCATAGTGGTTAAGAACATGAGTTTTGAGAGTGCCTGGGTGGCTCAGCTGGTTGAGCATCTGACTCTTGGTTTCGGTTCAGGTCATAATCCCAGGGTTGTGGGATTGAACCCTGCATCAGGCTCCACTCTGAGAATGGAGCCTGCTTAATATTCTCTCTCCCTCCCTTTCTGTATTGTGCTCTCTCTCTCTCTCATTCTCTCTCTCTCTCTCTCAAATAAGTAAATAAAAAAGAACATGGGTTGGAAGTCAGATGGTAGGAGTCCAAATCCTGATTCTGTCACCTACTACCTGTGTGACCCTGGGTAATCACAGAACTCATTACCCAAATGGGAATACATGAGAGTTAAAGGGGGTGCTGTTCATAATTAGTTCAAGCCATCGGACACAAGGTGAGACTGTCCCAGAATTAATGGTTACCCCATCTTGGCAAGTTGCCTAATGCTTAAGGCTCAGTTTCCTCATCTAAAAAAGATTATGACACTCAAATGAAATAATTGAAACAGAGCATAGCTTAGTGAGTGTGCAGTAAATGTTAGCTATTACTTTTGTCTTTATAAACATCATCTTTTATAATGATGCAATACTTCTCTAGAAGATGCATCACAGGGAGTGCCTGGGTGGCTCAGTCAGTTGAGTGTCAACTTTTTTAAATTTTTTTAAGAGAGAGAGAGGGAGAGAGAGAGAAAGAGGGTATGAGTGAGGGAAGGGCAGAGAGAGAGGGAGACACAGAGTCTGAAGCAGGCTCTAGACTCCAAGCTCTGAGCTGTAAGCACAGAGCCCAATGTGGGGCTTGAACTCATGAACTGCAAGATCATGACCTGAGCCAAAGTCAGAGACTTAACTGACAGAGCCACCCATAGTGTCTGACTCTTGATTTCAGCTCAAGTCATGATCCCAGGGTCATGGAATCATCGAGTCCAATGTCAGGCTCTGTGCTCAAGCCTGCTTGAGATTCTCTCTCTCTCTCTCTCTCTCTGCCCCCTCCCCCCCATCACCCCTGCTTGTGCATGTGCACTCTCTCTCTTTCCCTTTCTTAAAAAAAAAAAAAAGATGCATCACAGTTTATATCATATTTGGTGGCATCTTTTTGCAGAGTTCTGGAGCTTCTTCCTCTACTCCTATCTCCAATTCCCCACATTCCCCTAACTGACAGATTGGACCCAGGATCTTGCTCCCCATTGGTCATCACTGAGACTCTTGTGATATCCCCATGTGTAATAGGCATGGCCTTGGTTTATCTCCATTTCACAGAGTACAAATCCTGAGTCTTCAACCCCATACCTTTAGAAAATGACAGAGTAGACAGACAAGTGCCCTCTCTTTATCCCCATGCTTATCACAGTTTCTGTCTATTCAGAAGTCTTGTGATAATGGCAATTGCTTCAAAGAAAACTGCACAACAAAGAAGACAATCATGAACAGCTTTTTTTCAGAGAGATTCACAAAAATTACTACTCTGTACAAAGGCTATCATAAGCAAGGCAAAGGCATAACAGGGTGAGAGATAGATTGGCACTTAGGATTCCCTACTAATCTACTCGTTCCCCTAAAGAAATCAGTTCCAGGGCTTCAGAGAATGGAATCTATGTTCAACACCAAGACCTCTGAGATTAAACTTTTACATTCCTCATTCAGTCACCAATGACTCGCACAGAAACAAGGCTCATCACCTGTTGCCGGGTCCCTCCCTGCAAGAGGAATTGTCAGTAAAATTTCTCTTTTTTGATAACGACACACATACTATATCTATGCACACACATATATCTGTATGATACATATATAATATCTTTATACACACATATATGCACGTACACATACAGTATCTACACATATCCCACACAGTATCTTTAACAAATCTTTCTGTATTTACAAAATATAAAATCCTAGAGGGCAGAGATGATATTATAATCATCATTTTATCTCCATTGCCTGAGCCAAGACATGACACTGAATATTCTCAACAAATATTTGTCAAATAATGAATGCATCAGTGAAGAAAGGAAGGAAAGAAGCTGTCTGAGGATGGACACCTTTACTAGGATCTTCTAGCCGGTTATGATCATGTTGATGACGAACATGGTGCTTTTAATCAGAGAATACTGTTTGGAAAACAAGGGGATTCAGTGTCCTCTTTTCCCATTGGGATAAACTGTGTTCTACAAATGCCATTCCAAATACAGCACATGATGCATAACCAATACTAACAGATGCCATTTGAAGATTTAACAAGACAGTCCTCCTTCAAATTTATAACAGTCTATGTTTAAAAACCTGACAAAACCAAAATGTGTTCTCCATAAATTATAGTGGCACCATTCCTGCTGCTGAAGTGAAGGTGGTGTCAGCATTTCCATTATTCTGTGGATCGCTGTGTTTCAGGGCTTTAGTTCTTGGCTGTAAAAATGCACCTTGGGTTTAAAACTGGCAAGGAACACCTCAGCCTTGGAACAAATTTGCTTCACCAAATTTTGAAGCTTTCACCTATTTGTTTATTTCCTCCCTTGTCAATGACTTCAACCAAGAGAAAACATCCATGAATCTCATTTCCAATTTCACACACCCCCTTTTTTTAAAAGACTGATAGTTTCAGATCTTTACTGAACAATGGTAAAGTCTTGTTTTTGGAGTTAGGGAAGAAAAAAATTAGTAAGCCTTCTTTTTAAAGACAGACATTGTTCCAAAACCAGCCACCCCCTTCCTCCTCATTCTGATTTCATTAAGAAGGGTTAACAATGGTTTTATTTTGACATGGGCAAATCAGATGGTTACGGTTGGTGGTGAAATTTGATTATCTGATTAGGTTAATAACCTCTCAACAACAGACTTTATTCTGTAACTATTTGTTAGGTGTAATTTCCCATTGGCTTCCTGGAATAATCATTTAGTATAACTTCATACAGTTAATTAAATTTCTTCACTTTCATTTAAGCATGTATTTATTTGTGGTCCCTTGGGCAAGTAACATTTTTCAGTATGGTTCCTGCTAGTGTTATGAGAAAGTCATTTTTTAAAAAGGGGGCTACAACTATTAATTTGGTAACATAAAACATTTAAATGGCTTTAAGGTTCTAATGCTCATCCATATGAGCTATAGATTCCCTTAAAATCAGAAGTTACTTATCTCAAGTTTTATGGATTCTTTTTGAGTTTTATATGTAGATGCATGTGTATACTTTCATCTTAATTACATTGTTTGGCTTTTCTCAATAAGCCCCTGTACTACCCAATCACAGGGCATGGTGGGAAGGGACAGAACTCATCCCCAGAAGTTAAGGAGGACATCCCAGAGGAGGCAATACCTGAGCAGAACCACAAAGCATGCTTAGGAGTTAGCTAGGCTTTGGAACAGAAAAATTCATTTTAAATGAAGAAGACAAGAGATACTCTTTTTTAAAAAAAATTTTCTCATGTTTATTTATTTTGATAGAGAGAGAAAGCACAAACAGGGGAGCGGGGGGAGAGAGAGAGAGAGAGAGAGAGAGAGAGAATCCCAAGGAGGCTCCACACTGTCAGCACAGAGCCCGATGTGGGGCTCACAGTCACAAATTGTGAGATCATGACCTGAACCAAAATCAAGAGCTGGCCGCTTAACCGACTGAGCCACCCAGGTGCCCTGACTGGAGATACTCTTAAATGGTCAAAAAAAGTGTCACAAAGTAATTTATTTTCTAGGTTTAAGCAAAACATACAATTTTGAGGTGGAAAGGAATAGGCCAATTCATGGTTTTCTATGGAGACACTAGAATGAATACTGTTCTTTAAAATCAGGACTTCTGTGCTGCCAAGATCATTATGGAAGCAACAGCAGCAGGTGGTCTGGCCATGCAGGGATTCCTCACTCTCAGCAGAGAATGTCGCTGCCACTCAAAGTCACCAGGGGCTGGAAGAGCCCCTGTTGAGACCCACATCATCTAACAACACACATGCCTAGAACAGGGAAATGTGCCTTTTCAGGAGAGGGAGAGACAAACCTTTTGTTTAGCTAATTGGCATGACAGAGTGTGGGATACACGTGCTCCTGGAAGAAAAGTGTCAGGTGTCTGGGGCCCCAAATCCTCAGTCCAGGTGATCCGTCAGAGGAAGGTCTCAGTGGCAGCTATTTTTATTGGGGAAGGGGTGTTAATATTTCCTTTCGCATTTAAAAAATAAGAGAAACTGCTGAATTGCGAAAAGGTTGCTAGAAGATTTAAAAGGGACTTTATGCAATATATACATGATATTACAAGGTATATAATCATAGTAAAGGAAAGGTCTCAAGGTGATTAAGCTGTTCAAATCAGGGTAATTATGTGTCCTTAGCAGCACCTTCCAAAGTATAATGTGGGACGATTTTTCATGCCAAGTTCTGGAGGGCTGAATAACAAGGGATGGTTGGTAATCACCACCTGGGAAAGAACTGAGACAACAGATGTAAAAAGTTTAGCAGGTGCTCCCCACAAAGGAGGAGAGTCCATGAGAGTTGTGTTCTCTCTGACCAGTACTGATAAGGGCTGACCGCCCCAGGCTGTCTATGCCACTCCCCTGTGAGAGGTGAGAGGGCCTGAGAAAGGGAGCCAGCTGCTTTCATTTGCTCCCAGGCCTCACCATTCCACAGTGGCCAAGCCCACTTCGTGGAATAATCAGCTGCCATAATCCTGGGGTAGCAGGAAAGGGAGACTTCTCCTGGCCCCACATGCAAGGAGCTGTGTCACTGACCTGACCACTAGGAGGCAGTATCACATTATCTAATCCACTGGTGGCCTCACCCAGGTGTTTGGGAAACTTAAAAAGAATCTGCTCAGTGTCCAAGAGTAACCCACCACTTTGGTTCATCATAGATAAAGAGTTTGCTTTCAAAATTTGACTCTGTCGCTTACTATCTGTAGGATCCTGGGAAAGTCTCCAAACTTTGTGGGCCTCGTTTACCTCATCTGTAAAATGGGGAGAGTGATATCTGCCCCTCAGAGTTGTTTTGAGAGTTAGAAATCAGAGCTGGCACTCAACGGGTCCTTGGTAAATAACATCTATTTTTATGTGTGAAATGGGCCGTCCCATTAATGTCCCTGAACCCTCTCCACCCACACACCACTTGGGCAGATAAAATCTAGTTTGGGCAGCTCAGGGGAAAACAGTTGGAAACATGAGCCCCTGTTAAGAAGCCCCCAGCTGCTCACTTTGGAACATGCTGAAAGAGATGGAGGGAAGCAGCAGGGGTCTCCATGCCAACCGCCTGGCAGGACCCCGCCTGAAGAATAGCGATCTCTGCCTTCCTTTGGAAAACAGAATAGTGTGTCCTTAATCCTCTCTGTGGGAGAAGGCACGAGAATTGTGCCCAGAGGAGAATGCGAGTCTTGGGTTCTCTGCTGAGTCTGTGAACAACCAAGGGTCTCTCAGGAGTGGAGGAGGGAGGGTGGGAGGACTCTGAAGAGAAAGGCCCAGAGGTGTAGGTGACCATTTGGCTGCGTCTCCCCCTCAGGTCAGCCGCCTGAGGCTGTCCACACTGGCAGCTGCCGCTCTACGCTCTAACAAGTGTTAGAGACCGAAGAGACCAGAAGAGACTCCAGCCTAATGGTGACCACAGATGAGTTCTATCTGACCTCTGACCTGTGTTTGTTTCTAGGCTTCTGTTACAGCTAGGGCTCTAGATGAGAACCCGGAAGACACGCTGTGCCTCACTTTGCCTTCCAAAACTGTGTCTACTCTTATGGACACAACCGATTTCAAATCCCAAACCCCAACTATAAAGAAACAAGTAATGCAGTGTTTCATATCTTGGTCTCTGAAGGACAGGAGGTGTCCAGAAGGACAGTGGCATGAAAGGTGACTGGGCTAGCCCTCCCATCCACTACCAGCACCAATGTTTAAGAGATCAGAGATTTCACAGAAAAATCCAGATTTTCAGCTTTTCTTGAAAACGTAGAGGCTGTGAAAGCAATGGGCCTTCAGTCTCCTGTCATCAGTCTGCTGGGCCTTTGGACAGGGATATGCTCCCCTGTGTCCCATTGGCCCCACCTGGTTGGCCCCTGCTTGGTCCCCAAAGGCAGTGGGGTTTGAAACCCCACCTTAGAGACTGTCCTTGCCCTCAGATGCTGGAGACTGCCTGATCTGACTCCTCATCTTCTAGATAAAGAAAGCAAGGCCCAGGTAAAGGGACTTGCTCTGGGTGCCAGGGCCCATGGGCAGCAGAGGGAAGCGTGGAGCTCATGCTTCCAAATCCCTGCTGCCCTCCTGCTGCACCATGTTGTTCCGCCTTCACTTGATGTTACAGAAACCCTGGTCTGCATCAGGGAGACTGGATATACAATTAGATGCACCTTCTTTCTCCATCAAGCTTGGCAAGACTAACCTTTGGGACGGCTACGCAATATCCAATTGGTGGTCCTGAGTTTTCAAACAACAGTTCTTTATTCTCTGGTTTAAAAGGCAGGGAAGAGTATAACATATTCCCCACAAAACCATTAACATTTGCAAAAA
Organism: Hyaena hyaena; assembly: GCF_003009895.1. Taxonomy (NCBI): domain Eukaryota; kingdom Metazoa; phylum Chordata; class Mammalia; order Carnivora; family Hyaenidae; genus Hyaena; species Hyaena hyaena. The sequence goes on from NW_024081153.1 coordinate 1,345,893, forward strand.
AAGTTTTAATGCTATCAGGAAAATTAGGCTCTCTAAAATGATTCACTCCCTGAGAGCTTCAGATGGCCAAGGTTTGCTAAAATTACGTGTACCTGGAGAGTACCCCTAACTTACCCAAAGCATCTTCATGGATAGCAGTGGATTGAGATCTTTAATTTTTTTTTATTTTTGTGTTTAAATCATGTAATTCTCCTTCAAATGAAATCTTAACTGAAAACCCAATGCATGAAAGAGATCTAAGCAGACCATTCTGGGTGAAGCTGGGCTGGGGGACTTTGGACCTTGCCCATGCACCCTGTCTCTTCCTTCCCTACCCAAGAAATACCCACTGTCACGCAGCCAGGCCAGGGCTCCTTAATGCCTGCTGCCTCTCATCAGTTACAGAATTACCAGGGATGTTGGGTAAAATGCAGATTCCCCAACTTCATACTGACACACTGATTTAGAATCTCTCAGTGGAGGCCAGGGAACTTGCATTTTAACAAGCCCCCTCGGGGTGATTTTTTATGCACACCGAAGCTTGAGAAACTCTATCCTGGGGTTCCGGGGAATACCATTCTTTATATTAGACCCATGACAGGTTGAGCAGGTGTTGCCTTGCTTTTACAGTTGACATTAGACTTGCCCAAGGTTGCACACCACCCCCCACATTCTTCCATCCAACAGCCCTTTGTGTATGGACAGGGTCGAGGTAAGCACCTGTGGTGATGTGAGTCCAGGTCCAGATTCTATCAAGGGTGGTAACTCCTCCCTCACCCACAAGGCCACTAACTTGTCTCCTGCCTTTACCCTGCCCTTCTCAGGGAAAGGGAGATGTGTTACACAATGGATAAGGCATGTCAGCCAGATGGCTCGGGATCTGAATTCTGACCCTTCTGTTTACCAGTCAAAAGGCTCAGTTGTAAGGATTGGAAAGGATTGTAAATGGCCCTGCAGGGTGCCTAACACCCAGTGCTTAATAAAATGGGAGCTGTTATTAGATTGCTCTTAAAGGGTGACCTCCTGCGCAGAGGGGCCCACTGACGCAGTGCCCTCTACCGCTCTGGGTCAGAGCGTGTGTGAGCAGACTAGGTCGTCCCCAGCAGCAAGGCCTCGCCTGCCTGCGGTGTAAACACTCGGCGGGACGCCTGAGGTCCTGCCTGCACCGCTAACCGGCACGTCCCGGATCTACAGCGCAGTTTTCTAGGAGAAAGGGCCGTCTCCGAGAACCAAAGGGAATTAGTTTTCCTCTAGCGGTTTCGACCTCCGCCCTCCCCCAGGGAGACCTTTGTTTTGTAGATAGCTCTTTTCCCTAGAAGCATCTTCATGCGGAATCTCTGTCGCATGTTGAAAGAGCTTCTCCAGCGGGAAGGGAATCCCCAATGCCTCTGCGTGGCCCCAGGCAGTCAGTGGGACCCAGGTTCACGCCTGTTTTTCTACTTCCCCTAATCCCCTCTGAGGAGGCGGCCCAGCCCCTGCCCTGTGGTGCCTAGCAGAATGCTGACTACAGAAGGCTCAGTGCAGCGGTCCAAGCGGCTTCTACAGCCCCATGGCCACACTTCCTGCAATTGCATCCTCACTTGCTCAGAGCAGTGCAGAAACCTTTTGAATGGACAGCATGGGCTGGAAAGCAGGTGTCTGCGTCTGAGACCTGGTCAGAAGATGTCTAAGATAGCAGTGCTCAGAGGGTGGGCTACTCCCAGATTTTAGAAACATGTGGCGGAGTGGGAACTTGAGAAAAGCCATCTCCTGAAAAAAGGGGGGGCTTTCTGGCTACCTATCAGAGAAGGCCTGACACGAAGCAGGGGAAAAAAAGCCAGAGATGACCTTGAGTGTCCCCTTGTCCATGAGGGGGGAGGGCAGGCTAGTCCCTGTAACAGGAAACTGCCCAGGCACTGCCTCACTGTCTGGAGGAGTGCTGCCTGGCACCCATGGGGATCACCCCTCCAGTCCTGCACCCCCACAGGTCCCCACTGCTTTCCTCATCAAATCTCCAATAGTGTCTTCTCTTCTCTGTCTCCTCTACCTTCCTTTTCCTCAAGACCCCAGCCCATTCACTGAACTCTGCCTCTGGGGTGACCCACAGAGAGGTAAAGCCCCCTCTTGTCCCTGGTCTTACCCTCTACCCTGTTCCTAGCACTCTTCCAAGTTACAGCCTGTTTACATTGTTGTGAAACTCTTTTTATGTGTGTCTGTTGACGATCCTAGACTGAGCTTCTCGCCTTATTATTTCTGTATTTCCAGTGTCTACTATAGAGCCACACACATAGTAGGAACTTGATATGCGTGATGGATTGTGTACTTGATGGATGGTCTTGAGGACAAAGGCAGTGTGGAATTTCAAAAATTTCAAGAAAAGTAAGAGTTGGACATTGGTTTTTGTCATGTAAAATCTGTGTGATCATATTCTATCATTAATACTGGCATCCTAATCTATTGTTTATAAGTTCTCCTCCACTCCATTTCCTTTTTTTTTTTTTTTTTTTAACAGGCCTGGCAACCAAACCAGGCTAAGTGACTGCTTGTAAGTAGCAGCCCCAGGATTTGAACCCAGGTGAGTCTGAACCTAGAACCAAAGCTAGTAACTGCTGCTCTGCTAAACTCTTCTGATTAAGGTGGTTATTTTATTAGAGGTCCAACTATTTTCAGTTATTTAGAATGATTACTTTTTCTTTTCAACAAATTAAGATGGTTGTTGTTGTTAATATGGTAACTCTATATGACACTTGGAAAATCCAATCTTGAAAACCCATGTCTGTGGAAATTCCTGACTCTTTGAAGTTGGATGTGGATTCAAGTTGTGGCTTCCGAGTTCTATGAGCTCCGGAAAGACTTTTGCTCCTCAGTCTTTTTATCTATAAAATTGGTACAATAGTACTCCCTTTGTTGGACTACAGGTGGGATTTGAAATCATAAATATAGAACACTTGGAATGTTTTCCATTAATAGCAGCTTTTGTTATTACCAGCAGGACCCAGATCATTTCTGCAAAAAGTCTCTGGTGAATCCTTCATCATTTTTTGAAGTGGCAAGTTTGTTTCCACAGTTTGTGGTCACTGCTTGCAAGGCAGGCTGCAGAGGAGACTGGCCACTGGCCCCCAGCTTCTCTGTTAAAGCATTTTTTCTCCTCTCTAACACAACGGGCTGCATGCGCCAGAGGCGGGCAAAACCATCATCTTCCACATTTGTCATCAGACTTGATGGATAGTATTCCCAAGTTAATGCCATAAATGCTGTTTGGAAATTACAAGTCCATGCTGCTGGTGGTCCAGCCAAAAAAAGAATTAATTTATAATCATGAATATAAATTTCATAGATAGTATTATTGTCATGCAGAGTTTGAGTTATGGTACGTATGGGGAGTGGCTTGTAGAACAGAAAACTATGTCGCTATAACTCAGTGTAATTCCAACGACAATAGTTATATCTATCACTTTGTTATAAATCAATCGATATCCTGTATTAAGTGAACAGGACTTACCTCCCCAACCGCACTGGGTGGAGTGTCAGGGAGGGCTCTGAGCTTTGTTGAAGGTGTGGCCAGTGCTGACTCATGTCGATGGGAAGGCAGAAAAGAGATGCTTCTGGAAATTTTTCATGAACTCCAAATAGCTTGGTCCACTGGACAATGTGACCCTCTCTGTAAGCATTAAAAAAAAAAAAAAAAAAAAAAAAAGACATACCCAGGGCTTTAAAGATATGCCTTTTGCTTGTATTTTGTCTAAAAGGATTGCTTTCAGAATGGGGAATTATTTACTAATTGCAGACAGGACTCTGATTGAAACAGCATCAATCCCAGAAGAGCCAGTGTGCATTTGAAGGCCTCTCTAAATGCCATGAATTAGGTAGTATATCTTTCCTGTTAATCTATATTGGTTCCCTCCCAAAGGCAATTGACCCTGGGGAAAGGTAAAACAGAAAAAAATCTGACTACCACTGAGCCAGCATGTAACTGGCTTTGAAAGTGCACTGCTGGGGAGGAGAATGCCAAAATATCACAGGGAGCAGTAGCTTGAGGAGAAAAGAAGATGGTTTGAAGTCAGTGGAAAGTAATTTTGCCAAGTGCAGAGTTATCTAGTTAACCTATTGTTCAACATAATGAAAAAGCAGGGCTATTCTGGAGTGTGTTACAGTATGTAGTTTGTCAATTACCCAATCAGGGGGCAGTGTTCATTCAGCCAGAATTGAGGGCATTACCCATACTATTTTATTACTATTAAGCCTCAACTTGGCATATTTTTATATAGACTATAGGGTGTTTAATAGCCATGCAAAACTAGGACTTTCTTCATCCTTTCTGGCCTAAGTCCATTGTCAGTGGGCTACATTAGCTTTTGTCCATGCAATTAGGATATTACAATATGCAGTACTTAAGACTTATAAAGTGATGGTCCCTTAAAAATTGTGATGGTCCCTTAACTTAAAAAAAAGGTAGGAACCAGTGAACAGTGAGTAAGAAAAACAGCCTAGGAGGTGAGGGTGGCTGCCTACTAAAAATCTAGAAGGCACCTTATGGTCTGTGTAAAAAAACAAAACAAAACAAAACAACTGTATTTAAAGTCTGCAGCAAACATCCTGAAATCATTGTTGTACTATATACTAACTAACTTGGATGTAAATTAAAAAATAAATTAATTAAAAAAGTCTGCTGTAAACACTTAAAAATCTCCCTCACCCCCATGACATCCCTGCATTTAATAGAATTGAGAGTGTATTTTAAAAGCCTCTTAGGAAAACCTGTGTTAAATCACGTTAGCATATAATCAACTTAAAAATCATTATTTTAAAATGTAGTTTTAACTTTTTATTTTTGATTTAGGAAGTTCTTCTTAAGGTTGGTCAACCATCTCGTTTACAAATATCATCCCAGAGCATACTTAACATACAACTGGTGTTAATTACTGGGAATTCTACAGGCTGTTAGAAATTTAAAAATGCATATAATCTGAATTCTTCTGTTTTGAAGAACATGGTACAGATTTCCATAATAAAGCATTTCTCCCCTTGTGCCTGTGGTAGCCTGTTTCGTGGTGTCAAATATTTTTTGACTTTGATAAAAATGTCCTGAGGGTCAAGATCATCTCTTAATAGTTCACACTTCTATTTAATAACCTGCCTCTATGTCAAAAGACACCCCCATCCTATTGCAGTTCCAGGAAGTATTATGCAGTGCCATCCCATCTCTGGATGCTCATCAGCCATGTCCATGTTATTCCATATTCGGTCCATTCCAGAGAAAGGCTAAAGGAGACAGAGGGTACGGATCTTGTTAGGTGCAGCCTCTGACACTATCACTATCAATTGTCTTTTGCTGGGGCTGATCATCACCTCAATTATCTAGTGTCCAGCCTACCTGATAGGTTTTTGCAAACTATAACTCTTCTGTCGATGAGCATGGAATAATGACAGCCAGGGGCAAATGGACAGAATACAAAAGAGATAAACCCAGAAGTAAAATACATAAGTCTATCTCTGCAGATAGACATACAATATGTTTTTGGTACTAAACAATTCAACATAATATATAACCAGTGGTTTCTTTGCAGACTTATTGAGATTATGCTAATATGCTAAGTAAATTAGATAGAACTGTTGCCTTAAGTATTTTCCTCATTTTATCTTTTCAATGGAAATATACTAAATATTTAGAAATATTGTGATATGCCAAATGAACATAAATATATAGAATTTTTCCTCAAATCATTACATTTGCAATTTATAGTAAAAACAATTTTAAAGTTAAATAGGGATCCCTTATTTGAGGGAAGATATATTTTTCTAAATGATTCCAATTGAAATTCAATTTCAAATTGAAATCATGAATCAAGGAGAAAAGTAAAATACACTGGTAAAGTATGCTGAGGCATCATAGCACTACATATTTTTAGCCACACACAGTTCCACATAACATGAGAAAATAGATTTTAGTACAATATTAATTGAAGTTTTGCCAGTGTGTGGTTCAGGAGGTTAATTTGAAAAGAATACATAACCAATATATTTATAGCATTTAGATAAATTAAAATTACACTTCACACATCAATAATGCAGCTGTTAAATAATATTTTTATTCTATGTAAATCCCATCCATTCATCTCAGTTGTATAATAAATGACCATAATTACGGCGCTTCATTGGGAGGAAGGTCATTGGTAATCCTGTAATTCCTCATTGGTGTAAAGAGAGAAAACAGAACTGTTTGTGATGAATGTATTCAACCTTTTGCATACTTTGGTACTTTGGACCATGCATTAAAATGCAGTCAGAAATTAAGTTCTTCACTTCCACAGCATTTTTAATCTGCTGTGTTGATTTTTTTTTTTTCCTGGTAACTAAAGCCTTCTTGAAGTGCTTCTTTGGCTATTTCTTTTTCCTTCTGGATGCAGATGTGTTATGTGTGTGTGTGCGCGTGTGTGTATAACACACATTATATAACACATGTGTATACTGAAGAGCATGTCTGCGAAATTCACATTGTCTTTATGTCACATAAACCCATCTTGGAAATCTTTTCTGTAGAAATAATCTTAATATTCAATATATCATTTTACTTATAAGGGGAAACATGGTCTTCACATTCCCCTCCACTGTGGCATTATAAACGTGAACTAAAGTTCTCAACCTTGTTTCTGGATGAGCTCTTCCCTTGGCAGATCTCTATTTTCAGGTCACCAGGGAAGGCATTTAGTGATTTTTTTTCCCTTGAAGAATCTTTAGCTCTAACCTGGAAGATCTTTAGCTAACCCGGTTCCCATTCTCCTTTAATGCAAGGATGAAACCTGTTTTTCCTAGAGGAACTAAAGATACATAGAAATGAAAGTGAATGGACCAGTGACAAATAAATTACAAAGAAGATAACAAATTAAGACATTAACAAAGATAGCTATGGTTTAAATTATCTGTATCCCCTGCTTCCTTCTAACCCTAGAGACTGGTGCATTTTCTGTCCTTTCCAGGAGCAGACAAGGTTTGGGCTTTGCATATGGAAATAAGGACAAATGACTGTTAATTCCTAATGAGAAAAATATCAGTGAGCACGATTCCCTATGTGTGCCATAAGGGCTTGTAATTGAAAGGTCTTCGGAAAAAAGGGTTCTAAGCAGAGGGAATTCCTTTTAATGAAGCTTGGATTTAGTCCCATTATTCTAATAAAGTGTAATCAATTGGTGCCAACAATCTGAAGGTCTAGTTCAACCTCTGATTAGATCTTGGTTGTTTTTAAGGTGACGGGCATGAGGAAGGGAAACACGAGTTAATAGGCTTTTGGGTCAGTGATCCACACTTCCTGAAGCGAGTTGGGAATTTTGAAGGAGGGCAATTTGGGAGCTGTCTTAGCATAAATCTAAAGCAAGGCTCTGGCTGTCCAGGGGGAACCAGGCCCTCAGCATTCCTTAAGACATGCTTTGAGCCGATTCTACTCTTAATCCAATTTACTCAGCCGAATAAGTCCCACTGCTTCAGCGTGCCAACAAATTAAAATCCAGCTTCATAAAAACACCTTGAATTTGGAAGGTATTGGCTGGCCCACTAGACTTGAAACTTCATTTATTCTGGCTAACTTCTCAATTATCTTCCCAGCAGTGGAGATGTGTAAAAGTGCAAAAATCAATAGGGTTCTATTCCCATTCTATTGGAAAGGGAAAAATTAATGAGATAGGACACTCTCTTAATCAGAAATAAATGTTTTAATTCAGATAATGACATAGTTTTCCCTTGCTGAAGGATGACAAATGCTGGGCTGCGCCCCCAGCAGAAGCAGTTTCAATTTTATTGTAAATATAAAAGGTATTGATCGGTGAGATGTACAAACCCCATTGCTTACAAAAGCCATTCAGGGGGACTGGGAAAACTATTAAGCACTGGGTCAGAAATCAATAAACAACACTGAAATGTAGCAGAGGTCGCCCTAGGCTTTGTGGCATCTTTGAAAGCCAAGTGGCAGGAATAGTGACAGAAATGTCTCTTGTGGAGCAATGTTGGGGATGAAGAGGGTCAGATGTTTAATCTCTTCTGTGGTTTGACAGGTCCTGGGAACGGAACGAATGCAGTCTTTCATGGCTGTCTTTGATTTAAATACATGCTGATTCATCCCCTTGCTGACAACTGTATTTATTGGCTTTGGGGCACCTACTTGCATTGGCAGGGAAGAGATCAGGGCATATTCTAGAGACAGACCAGTTGTGTTTATGCAAATGGGCCACACCTTGATTCATGCTCTCTCTTCTCATGAAAAAAACAAACACAAACCTAAACTTCTTTTAAACACACAATAGATGGGAGTACAGTCTACCAGAACGAACCTCATATTAGAGCAATTACAGGGCAGATGATAGAGCATGAAGTATTTTTTGTAATAGCTGACTAAATGTAATATTTCTCCTTTTGGGCTTTTAATTTTAACACTTACTTTAAATTCAAATGTAGTTTAGGCTCCCTTTTCTGAAGTCTTTTATCATGGGTTAATATATTCCACAGTGTCCAGAACACCCTCCTTTCATACGGATTATTTGGGGGCAAAGAGATTATAAATTTATCATTATCTTCCTCCCAACCTGTCCCCCTCCCCTGCCATCCCTCTATGTGGTTTTGAAGCTAGAAGATTAACCCAGATTAGAGATCATCCTTATGTTTTGAATGGAATTGAGTTGAATCTTTAAATAACATCAGGATAGTCATTGAACTAAAACACACATTTTGTTGCTGAAAATGCTGGCCAAGAGATACCCACAGTGGAGAAAAATTACATAAGGAAGAGATTCCATGCATGTAGGTGGAATCCAATTTTTCTAATAAGACATTGATTTGAAAGGTTTAAAGCTGAGTATTGAAACTTTTAACAACATCATTTCAGAAGCAGAGACAAAGTCTTCCCTCCCCCAAAAAGCCTGAGCTGAGCCTTGTGTTACTGGAGACTCTGCTCCTCTCTTGACACGGGTATGATTATGAGATTGGTGAGGGTCAGGCTGCCCATCAGTAGGTGAAGTGTTCAGCTGCTGAGGATTTGAGTTTCATCTCACCTCAGATATTATGTCAGTTTCATGTCATTTTCATCCCTGGGAATGATTTGAGAGCGCTCCTTGTCCCCTGTTATTGCGGTCACTTGACCTCAGATGTAACTTCTGTCGAATACCATCATTTTAACAAAGTCAGGAGTTGCACATCCCTAGCCGGAGCTGACCTTTCCAGCCTGCCGCTCCCCAATTGGCTCTGACGGCAGATTTTACTGCCCCCTCCATTCCCAACAAATGAATGTTAAGGCCTCAATGAATTGGTTCACATTGGAAGTTATAGTTTTTCATTGCCATGACCATTTTTAAAATTGGATCCCCCTCCCCTCTTTGTATTTGGCCTGTAGTATTGGTATTTTTCTTTTTGCATTTGGATGCTCAAACATAGAAAACGACTTTCTGCTTAAAAACAGTATTCTGGCCCCCAGATGGGAATTCCACATTTGTCATCTAAAACACACCTTGAGTTCTTGTCTGGGAGATGTGGTCCCTATTCCCTCACAATTCCTTGCCTCTCTGTCCCTTGTCTCGTGTCCTTTTAGCATTTTAAAAACTATCCTTAAATTTTTAAGAAGAAAAGTAATTGGGTGATCATGATTATAATATGCTCTCAAACTAGAATACATGTCCTCATCTTGGCCCCTGGGTGAGCCCTGATGAACTCCTGGACTCTTGTAAAAGGGAGTTCCACTCCTACACCATGTTTGATAGGAGAAGCTGCTGGCCTGAGAGTTTAGGGAACTTATCCCAGTTTACATAGCAAATGTGAGAAACAGAAAGGGAACCAAAACCTTTGCTTTCCAAGTTATTTCCCCTTTGCTGACTGTCGTGGCCACACCCAACACATGTGCCATCGTGCCTGAAGCTTACAGGGCCTTCTCACTCATATAGGTTGGCATATTAAAAGTACCTGGCATAGTGCCTGGCATCTAGAACTTGAGTTGACAAACTTCGTCTGTAAAGGACTAGATAGCAAATATTTCAGTCTTTGAGGGTCACATTTGGTCTGTGTTTCATATTTCTCCTTCTCTCTCTCTCGCTCTTCCCTAACCATCCCCACACCATGTGTACACGTGTCTTTATTTGTTGGTTTGTTAACAACCCTTTAAACATGTAAAACCCATTCTTAGCTTCTGGGCTGTACAAAAACGGGCTGCAGGTGCACTTGGTCCATGGGCCTATTTTCTGACTGATTCCTGAACTAGAAAGTGCCAAATATATGTTGGTTGATTCTAAGATGAATGCTGGAGGTAACTGTCTACTTTAGGTTCAAATATTAGTGAGGGCCGCTTGGGTGGCTCAGTCATTGAAGCATTCCACTCTTGATTTCGGCTCAGGTCATGATCTCATGGTTTGTGAGTTAAAGCCCAGCATCAGGCTCTGCGCTGGTGGCATGGAGCCTGCTTGGGATTCTCTCTCTCTCTCTCTCTCTCTCTCTCCATTTCCCACTTGTGTTCTCCCTCTCTCTCTCTTCTTTGCTCCTTCTCTCAAAATAAATAAATAAATAGAAAAAAAAGAAGGAAACAAATATTAGTGAAAGTGCTTCCCATACTCTAGGTGCTTGTTAAATGTTAGTAGTTATTGTCTCCTTGGAGCTTAGTCCAGCTGTAGAATGAAAGCATGGGACTAGTAAGCCACTGGTCCCATATTTGAAATAGGGGACCTACCTAGACAATAGTGTTACTTAAACCATAGTATCGGATTTTCTTAGTGAATCACATGGCATTGCTGCTATTAGACTAATTTTGACATGCAAAAATGGCAAATACAATGGTTCAACCCAATATCATGGTCTTCCAAGCCCATTCAAATGGGAGTATCCCAACATCAGGGAATATTATTAGTTGCCTTCTCATGCAAGGAGGTATAATAAAAAAATCAAGTCTATTTCTCCAGGTCACAGGGTCAGATTAGATCAGGACCTGAGAGCTGTGTCATTTGTTTACCCTCTCTACCACAAATATAGAGCTTGGGGTTACCACAGGACCACTCCTGAATCCTTCCACTCCCACCCTGTGTCAGCCAGCAATAATGTTCAGCTGTTGGTAGGTACTACAGTGAGCTTGGATGCAGGATATGGAGACAGGAGCCTAGGGGGCAGGAATGAGTGATGGATGAGAAATCAGGACAGACTTACAGGGCCTTTGTACATACCAGGCCTAGAGTCAGCTTAAAAATTTGGCTTCCAGGGGTGCCTGGGTGGCTCAGTCAGTTAAGCCTCTGATTTCAGCTCAGGTCATGATCTCATGGTTCATGGGTTCAAGTCCCATATTGGGCTCTGTGCTAATGGCTCAGAGCCTAGAGCCTGCTTCTGATTCTATGTCTCCCTTTCTCTCTTCCCCTCCCCTGCTCTCACTCTGTCTCTGTCTCTCAAAAAGAAATAAAAATGTTAAAAAAAAAATTTGACTTCCTGAACTGTGTACTTTGGAGGAGGCCCCAGGCTGGTCCCAACATCTGACTAAGCCTGTTCTCACACCAAGTCCAATTGTCCCAAGGGACCTCCTCATGTCATAGATGTCATCTTGTAGTCCAAGTTCCTGTCGTTTTAGGAATCATCCCTTTAAGACTTTGGGAATATTTTCCAGACTCTTTAATTTGGGAAAATCTTGAATTTTTACAGGATCATAATTCAGTTAATGTTTTGGAGCATCTACTAGGTGTCAGGCACTCTTCTAATTAGTGTTACACAAGTTCTTCAACACAAGGGAACTGTAACACAAACTCTTCAGTGTAAATGACAAAGCACAGGGATTTTCCTGTTCTCTTGGGGTGTCTATCCCCAATTCTATTAGTTGATGATCAGTTCTCTTGAGATCAGCTAAGTGTGGAAAAGGGTAGGGAGTGCATTACAAGATGCTTCAATAATCTAGCAAAACTCAGAAGGAGGCGAGGGAGGGAGTCACACAGTTGTGTGAAAGGGGGCAGCATCATGGGGAGGTAGGCCTGTGCCTGGGGTATTTGAAAAGCTGCAAGGGAACCGGTATGTCTGGAGCACAGTGAGTGAGGGGACGCCCAGGGGCCCTCACAGGTGCTTTTTTCTGAATGTGTTCCCCTTGTTCACTGCCCGGTCACCTGTGCCTAGCCAGGTTTGATGACTTGGACGTGATAGTGGGAGGTTGTTCCATGAGATAGCACTTGCTATCTTTATGTTTTCTATCCCAATGAAAAATATGTAGAAATAGCAGAAGAAATAGAACCAAGGTTTACATTTCACAATTTAGATAGCAAATCCTGGTTTTTTTTTTTTTTTTTTTTTCTGACAACTCTGTTACCTTTTTCATGATGCTGTTTCCTCTTTGCCCTCTTTGGATTTGGGGGGTTCCTTCTTTTGCATCTGATGCTCTGTTCATATTGTGGGTAGGCTTCTGCATCCAGACTGGGTTCAGGACCAGCCTTCTCCATGATGTCTGACCTGACTCCTCCCCTCTGGAGACTAGTTTGCATTATAATCTGCACTATGCAATTTGGCACTTGGTTTACATCTTCCTGTATCTTTCTCTGGTAGTTCCATGGGGCTCACTGTCCCTGGTGAGGTTGTAAACTATCTGATGACAGGGCTAGTCTTAGGCATCTTTGTGCACATTCCAGGAACAAAGTGATAGGGCTTTCCACAAATACTACCAATTGATTCGATAATGAGATTGTGTGTGTGAGTTTGTGTGTTTGAGAGAGACAGAGTGTGTGTTGGGGAAGATAACTGAGGCATAATCATCTCTGGAATCCAGAAAACAGAACACATGAACTTTCAAGTTACTTTCTACTTCTACTCAGGGGTCACTGTGTCCCATGTTTCTGACCCATCTTGCCATGTAGAGAGCCTTGTTTAAGGCAGCATTTGCTCCTTTGGGAAGGCAGTGTGGTGTGATGGAGAGAGCACTGACTTCAGATTCAGAAATCTTAGCTCAAATCCCAGCTCCCTAATCATTTAGTTGTCCTATCTTGGGCAAGTTACATAACATCCCTCAGCCTCTGTTTTCTCATCTGTAAAACGGGCACGTCCTCCAAGGGACGTTGCAAGAATTAAAAAGGTAATGTTTACAATGCAGTGCCTGGCACATTGTAGGTACTTCACAAATCATAGGATTGCTAAGAAACTATGGAAAACAGAAACCGTAGCAAACTTTAAAGAACTTAATTTGGATATCACTTTTTGCTCTTTGACACTTTATCTTCCTAAGAAGTTAAATTAGGAGTTAGTATTAGCCATCTAGAAACTTCTTTAAGTGCAAGCCAGTTGGGAGGGGTGGAGTGATGCATTAGAAGCCGAAGATCAGCATGGGTAAAGTGCAGTTTAAGAAAACTGTGAATCTGGGCCACTTGCAGTTGATGAAGGTCAGGAGTGAGACCAGAGGAGGGGACAGAAGCTGCATGTTCGTGGGCCTCCAGGCCTTGCTAAGGAGATGAGATACTACCCAATGGAGAGGCATTGAAGGAGTGCAGTAGTTACCTGCATTTACGACATCCCCACCAACTTCTCTTTCTTATTTTTATATCACACTATAATAAACTGATGTGATCACACTGTTACTGTAGGTCTGGGGACACACATGATATTGACTGTTACTAAAACAGGGAGGATTTGTACAAAAGCAACAACATAGTTTTAGTATTTGTGTTTCTGATATAAAGTTACATTTTAAATTTCATGGAATCATATATTAGAATTCTAGAGATGGAACGGGATTTAGGCAGTAATCATTCTCTAACACCATTAAGTTTCTGATGGGGAAACTGAGGCCCAAGAAATTCACAGTCCAAGGACATTATAGAAAGCTTTGTAGTTGTTCTTTATTATGCACTTGTTCTGTACTAGACATTGTTTTGGGCACCACATCTACACTGCCCTTCAGTGCACAGCAATCTGTACAAAAGAGATCATATCATCCATTAGACAGATACATAACTGAGGTGCAGAAAGCTGACGAGCACACAGCTAATTAAGTGGTGATTCAAATCCATTTTTATTTGAATCCAAAGTCTGAGTTCTTATCACCAGCCCACATGGTATCAGCACTGGGAATAGGACCTGGAGCCAGTGCTCTTTCTTCCCAGCCACATTTCACACTCTTCAAGGTTTTCTAAAGTCGTTTCCTGATTTAAAACAGGCCAGCACTGACTTGGCTACAAACTGATGTTGATCCACAAATAATTACTTTTATAGTCTTCACCTTTGGTGGGATGTTGATGTTTCTAAGGAAGAGTCCTGTGCAGAATGCATTATTTGTGCAGGGATTTTACTGCCACGTTCTTTATTTCATCACAGAGTACCCTCATTATGAGGAACCCTGGGAGAAATTCCTGTCTGGTCTCAGATCAGGATTAATTAAGTTTTTCCTAAGTATTTGCCCTGTAAGTATGCTGTCTCATGGATGCTGTAACTTGTACAACGGATCAGTTTCCCTTTTTTGCTTTTGTTAGAACTCTCAGACCCAAATGTGAATCCCACCCACAGTGAGTATATAGAACTTCACAGTGTGCATTCTATGTAATAGTCTCATTCCTGGCTTGATTTTAGGCTCCAAATCCTACTTCTTTTTTTTTTTTCCTCATCTATTTATAATTTATTTTTCCCTGACCTAATTTATATACTCTTAAAAGGAACCAGAATTTTTTTTTTCAGAACAAAGTGAAGTATAAATAACTAAATAAACAGAAAATTTAATTCCATGTTAAATCTCTAAATCTTTTTGTAAAACCCAGTGGCAGACTCTACCTGCAAAGTATACCTGTCGGTCCTGGTATAAGGAGAAAAAAGCTTGGAAGTTATAAACTCCTTACACGGAGCAATCACACTCTGAGAACACTGCAGGACCCATGTGGGGACATCCAGGAGATGGAACGGTTCCCTACTGCCCTGTCCAAATGAACTAGGATGCTGTATCCATCCTACCTAATTAAGGAGTGCTTGAAAGCAGGGCCTTTTTCTTGATTTACAAACCCTCCTCATCATCATTTATAGTGCACTGATATGTGAAGGCAGGGAGGAGAGACACTTAAGGGAAGATGGGTATTTCCTTAGATGACATTGGTGGGGGCAAGTGTCACCTTCACACAAGTACCTCCACTCTGATGGCTTGTTAAGGGTTTGGCGGCGGCGGATGGAACAAGCTGTACTTATTGACAAGGCGCTGAGCTATTATCCATATTGGTACAGGAATTCAAGGACAGGACACAGATCGAGTGAGTCCTGTAGCACATCTTCAACACTTGCTAAAAGACAGTCTTGTTAGTAATTTTCATGCATATGAAACTAGGGAAATGCAACTTTATTCATGTATTCATTCATTCATTCATTCATTCGACAAACATCTATTGATAGAATTCTTTGCTGGATTTTGGAGATAAAAGAATAAGCAAGAGACATGTAAGGTGTTTTGGGCTGCTACAGAAGATGTGGCTATCTGGAAGAAAAAAATATTCCAAAAACATAAAAGAGAAGACTATCATCTTGGTTTTTAAAAAGGGAAAACATAACAATTTTTTTTAATTTTTTTTAATGTTTTATTTATTTCTAGGAGAGAGAGAGAGAGAGACAGAGTGAGCAGGGGAGGGTCAGAGAGAGAGGGAGTCACAGACTGAAACAGGCTCCAGGCTCAGAGCTGGCAGTCAGCACAGAGCCCGAAGCGGAGCTCGAACCCACGAACCGTGAGATCATGACCTAAGCGAAAGTCAGATGCTTAACCGACTAAGCCACCCAGGCGCCCCAAAAACATAACAATTTTTAAACCTGATTGTCTTGTCTTCGATAGGCTTCAAGAGTACTTGAGAGATAGAGAGGGAGAGAGAGACAAACTGTCAGACAGACTGAAAGCCTTTCTCCTCATGAGTAGCATCTTAGAAACGAGAAAGAAACTGACTTTTTCCACAGAGGTCTCATGTTTCTGGCTGAGTGGGATAAAAAGAAAAGAGTCAACCTTCTCTTAACTTTTCTCACCAATATTCCAAATCTTGGTAATTGGTCTCTACCACCCTTGGCAACAGAACCCCAGAACTCACAGTCAACAGAAACACCTGCAGTTGGGCAGACAGCTCTATTTCATTCTATTCTCCTCTTTAAGGCATCCAGTCTTTCAGCTCAATCATCACAACTACTAATATCATTAGTCTCCAACTAACTTGAACTTTTTGACCACTCTACACCCCTGTATCAGCACGTGTGTTGTATATAAGCAAAGCCATACTCAGGGACACTGGTACACTTTTGCTCTCCTTCAAGTTGGCTCCTAATTCTAATCACAACTTCCTAGCCTATTGGACTGGGTTGAATGGTGGCCCCCAAAAGATATGTCTGCCTGGAATCTATTAATGCAAACTCATTTGGGAAAAGACTCTGCAGTTGTAATTAATTTTAATTATTTACATAATTATTTACATAATTTTACATAATTATTTACATAATTTTAATTATTTACTTAATTTAGGATGAATTATTTAATTCATCCTAAATTATTCCAGTGGGCCCTAAATCCAATGACTAGTATCTTTAATTAGGGAAAGGTGGAGGGAGATTTGGGACACACTGAGAAGACCATGTGAAGGCAGAGCTATAGATTGGAATTATGCAGCCACAACCAAAGAATGCTTGGAGCCACCAGAAGGTGGAAGAGACAGGAAAAGGTTCACCCCAGAGCCTTTGGAAGGAGTACCATTCTACCAATACCTTGATTTCGAACTTCTAACCTCCATAACTGTGAGGGAATACATTTCTGTTGTGTGAAGCCATCAGGTTTGTAGTAATTTGTTAAAGCAGCTCTAGGAAATGAATAAACCTGTCATTTCCCTTGCTTCTCCTAAACCTCACTTTAACTAGAACCTTTAAGCCTCCTTCTTCACCTAGCTCCTTTTACGACTCTGCATCCATCCCCGTCTAGCCCTCAGCCACCAGCCTAGACACCTAATCTTGCCCATACTCCAGATTCTCATTCATGTTTCAGACAGGTGTCAATACCAAACCCAGGTCACCACCCCTCCTTGTCTCCCTCTGTTTTTACTGCCCAGCTAGAGAGTCAAGAACTATGAAGATTTGGCCTCCTACAGTTCATAATATCAAAATTCAATTTATTGTTCAAGATTAAGAATATCCCTCCTTCATCTACTCCAGCCAGAAACTCCCTGACTTAATCTTAGATGAGAAGACTAAGCCTATGTGGTACATATTCTAGAAGATTCCCATATCCTACATCAAAATATCTCTTGTGTTTAGCTTCATTCTTAGAGGAGATTTCTCTCAGCTGAAAAGAACCATTTGCTCTACCCTAATGGCCCATTTACTCACTATTTTGAGTCTTTTCTTCCTTCATGCAGAATTTCTCAGCTGAGCAATTTATGCCAACTGCCTCCATTTTTATCTTTAGCTGCAGCTTCCTAATCCTCTGAGATCTGGCTTTGTTCTTTATTGATAGCTCTCTGTGATTAATTGCAGAAGAAAATTTACTTTTTCTTATCCTAATTTTTGTTAACTTTTCAGGTAATGCTGTTATTCTTCATGACTCTCCATCAGTGACTTCTTGGATACTGTGTTATTCTGAGGTGCCTTTCTTCATTCTGTCTCTCGGATTAGCCTTGTTTTTTGCTTTTCCTTCTCCTTATGCCTCTGAAGTTGTGCCATTGCCTTTCTTTTCTATCTTAACTTGATGCCTCAGAAAGCTCAACATTTTCATGATTATGATGATCACATTATTATCTTATTCCTAAATTTAGATCTCCTGTTCTTTCCTCACACTCCAATGCTGACCCATGTTGTTGTCAATTGGATATTTTTTACACAGATGTCTCACCACCATCTCAGACTCGAGATGTCCCAAACCAGAACAACTTCCTCATCTGACCTCTCCATCTCAGATAAGTTCTATCACCCAGACTTTTCTCTGTCATCCTTGAATTTACTCAGATAACATGTTCTATCAGCTTTTCCAATACAGTATTGTTCATATAAATCTCTCTTAAAAAAAATCATACTTCTGCAAGTCTATTCCAGATCCTTATCACTACCAACTTCTCACTGTGCATAGCACTATTTAAATATGCCCCCACCCAGTAGACTATGAATTCCTCAAGGGTATACATATCCCATTCATTCTGGACCTCTGATGCCTAACATAGGAGTCAGCACACCCAGGCTCAGTGAATGTTGTTTGGATGGAGAAATGAATAGATAGACAATTCCCTCAACCCCTCAGCCCCAGTCTCTCCCTCCCATAGACTGCCCTGTGAGCTCCTGGATGATACATTCTAATTCTTAACTCTTCTATTCTTTTAACTACCCTGAAAAGTAGTTGTCATTATACTATCTTACAGATAAGGAAACTGAAGATCACTCCAACAGGTTAAGGAGCTCACTCAAGGTCCCACAGTGAGAAAATGGCAGCACCTGGGATTCCATGCTTTTTCATTTGATCTGGCTGCCTCCTTTGGGGCAGTCATGGAAAATTACATCAGATAGGAAAAGGCCAAATTATTCAGGATCTTGAAAGCCAGGCAAAAAAGACTTGACCCAGTTAGAACTAGTCTTCAAAAAATACAGAGGTAATGGGACACCTGGGTGGCTCAGTTAGTTAAGCATCCAACTTCAGCTCAGGTCATGATCTTGCAATTTGAGGGTTCAAGCCTGAGTCAGTCTCTGTGCTGACAGCTCAGAGCCTGGAGCCTGCTTCGGGTTCTGTGTCTCCCTCTCTCACTCTGCCCCTCCTATACTTGTGCTCTGTCTCTCTCTCAAAAACAAACATTAAAAAATTTTTAATGGAGGTAATAATACATACAACCTAGGATTCTTTGGAAAATCAAGAGATAACATATGTAAAGCACCTAAAATAAAGCTTGGCCTATTGTAGGTTCTCAAAAATGGTAATGACTGTTAGTATTTTGAAGTTTATGTTTGTGTAGGCCTTTCTTAGCAGATAGATTTAAAGCTGCTTGAGGGTATTGGTCATGATTGATATTTTTCTTATTCCCTCCTTACCTCTTCTTTTTAAAGATCTGTGTTACAGTGGCTAAGAATATTGCCCTGGTGTCCAGCAGGCACAGGGTGGGTGCTTCTCTACCATTCCTACCACCTGTGAGAATGTGGGAAAGTCTCTTGACCTCTCTGTACCTCATTTTCCTTACTAGTCACTTGAGCTTAATAATGGGGCCTGCCCAAAGGATGACCATTAGGACTGAATGAAATAATGTATATAATGTAGCTTGGTGCCTGCCACAAAATAATTTTCAAAAACCAGTAATATTATTACTACTCATTGTATATTTACTTTTGTGGTGTTTTTGCTTTGGTGAGAAATTTCTTTTAAAAGTCAGTGTGGAGGTTCCTCAGGAAACTCACAATAGAACTCCCCTATGACCCAGCAATAGCACTGCTAGGAATTTACCCAAGGGATACAGAAATGCTGAGGCATAGGAGCACATGTACCCCAATGTTCATAGCAGCACTCTCCACAATAGCTAAAACATGGAAAGAGCCTAAGTGTCCATCAACAGATGAATGGATCAAGAAGATGTGGTTTATCTATACCATGGAATACTACATGGCAATGAGAAACAATGAAATCTGGCCATGTGTAGCAACATGGATGGACCTTGAGGGTGTTATGCTGAGCGAAATAAGTCAGGCAGAGAAGGACAAATATCATATGTTTGCACGTATAGGAGGATTAGGAGGAACTTGACGGAGGAACAAGGGGGAGAAGAAGGGGGGAAATGGTGGGGGAAAGGGAGAGAGGCAAACCATGAGAGACTCTTGAATGCTGAGAAACAAACTGAGGACTGATGGATGTGGGGGGGAGGGGAGTATGGGCATGGAGGAGGGCACTTTGGGGATGAGCACTGAGTGTTATGTGGAAAATAATTTGACAATAAACTATTTGTAAAAAAAATAAAAAATAAAAAATAAAAATAAATAAAAATAAAAAATAAAAGTCAGTGTTAGGAATGGCCTAGTTTCTCTTGAGGAATTGCTATTTATTATACAAATGATACTAAGTTTTTCTGGCTGCCAGGAGGCTCAAAATCAAACTTGAAACTTAACCATGACAGCTATGCAGAATCTACTGGTTTGATTTCTCCTTTTTCTAATTCTGTTTTCTACTTCTACCTTTATTTCTCTATTTCACTGTAATTATGAACTGCATCAAGTCACCTCTCTTTATTTTTAAAAAATTTTTAAAGTTTATTTATTTTGAGAGAGAGAGAGAGAGAGAATACAAGTGGGGGAGGAACAGTGAGGGAGAGAGAAAATCCCAAGCAGACTCTGCACTGTCAGCACAGAGCCCAATACAGGGCTCTTAGGAACCATGAGATCATGACCCGAGTTGAAACCAAGAGTTGGACACTTTACCAACTGAGCCAACCAGGCACCCCAGTCACTTCTTTTTAGATCATAGTTACCCTCTTCTTTGTCAGTTAGTTGATTGAACTTGTCTTTAGAAAAATCTACATATAAACCTACCTTCCCCACCCTCTCCCACAATTTTGCATCCAATGTTAGGACATTCCTGGACTTCTGAAGCCCATCTTTAATAAAAGTGCTTGATGTAGATAATAATTAGTTAAAATGAATAAAAGGGGGGAGATGGGGAGGAATGTGGGGGACTGGAGTTGGGGTGATTAAGAAGAAATATCCCAGAATCTTAGCATTGGAAGAAGCCTGTGAGGTCATCTAAAGTGACTTCCCCTAGTGCTGGAGTCCCTGCTCTGATCTACCTTCTGCTCAATAGATAACAGGCCTCTGCTCAGCCCATTGCACCTGAGGAATCTCCTTGTTCACTGATCAGCCCATCACAGCTTGACAGCGCTCACTGATATGATGCTTCTCCCTCCTTTACTGGAATCAGCCACCTTGTCACCTACACAGGCATGCACAGGTCTGCAAGTACCTCTTCAGCTTTTGGAAGACTGTTCTCATGGCCACTGGGGCCTTTGTCTCTCTAGTTGGAAACAGCCACACTTCCTTCAGGCCCTTCCTCCCTGACAGGGCGTCATTGCTCTTGACAGAGTCAGTTTAGTCTGTCCCTTCTGTGGCATCTGCCCAGACTGACACCTGCTTTCCAAAGCTGTCCTCTTAGCCATGGAAGTTGCACTCAGGAGTCATACTTACACTGCGTGGCTCCACCCCTGGCTCATAGCTGATGATATCTAATAGAATCCTGCACTAAGAGTCCAGTTGTATTTTCTTCCCCAGATATTTGGAATTGGATTCAGGGCCACTAGATAGTTTCTGCTGGTTGTTTGAACTGGGGATAGGTAATCCTCATGTCTGTAGGGGCAGCTATCTATATAGTGGAGAAAGTAAAGAATAAAGCAAGAGCAGAGTAGGCAGCAGAGGGGAGAATACGGGTAGCCTCAGGGAGGGGCAGAGACAAAGAGGGTAATTGCTGGTTCTGGCCAGCTTTCCAGGTCCTAGCTCCATTTTCCTTTCAGCCTTGGCTGCCCTCTTGGGTTCCATGAAATATCCTATTACATTGTAATAAATGCCCTTTTTTGGTTTAAACAAGTTGAGGTGACTTCTGTTAAATGCAAACAAAGTCAGTCTCCCCCTGCCCTCCTGTCACCTCCCTTTCCCTCTTCTGTCTTCCGCTTGCCTCTCTGTAATTCTTTTGTTCTCATGCCCTTTGTTATTATTCCTTGAGACTGTCCACATTTGCTTGGCTGCAGATCAAATTTCTGCAGCAATTTAATCCTGAAGTTTTGCTTCTCCTTTGGATATGGAAGCTTGGCATCTCATCCCAACCTCGCATTCCACAAGGCAAAAAACTCCCTTCTCTTCCCTTGCTGGCCAATCACTCAGGCCTGACATTTGTCATGGTCTCTGGGTTCTGATTCTCCTCAGGGAATTTCAAGATCCCTAAATTTTACAATCTTCTTTCATACCATGGCCTCAAGATCTACCTTCTTCCTCTTAATCTCCTTAGTTAAATTATTGCTTTTGTATTTGATTACTGGAATATTGTCCTTACCAGCCTCTTGGCTGCCAGCTTCCTCTACCTTCTGTCACTTTAAAATAGTTCCAAAAAATGATACTTCTACATGAGATGTGGCCTGGTCTGTATGAGTCCAACAAAGACTTTCATTCCATTAACATTCACCCAGCTATTGCCATTTAAGCTTCTCAGGGGGAATTTGTGCTTTGATGACACTATTAGATATAGTGGAATAATCACTATGAACTCCCCTGGTCAACCACCTTCAATGGCTCTCTGTGTCCCTCAGGATAAAGTCCTAGTTCCTTAGCCTGACAGTCAAAGTTTTCTATATTCTGATCTCTACCAATATTTTCCTTTTAGCCCCAACTCTCCTACAGGACCTTCTTCTCAAGCCAGGCCATGTGCTCACTATTTCTCAGCCAGGCTTGTCTACTCACTATTTCCCAAACTCACTATGGGCTTTCCCACCTTTGGGCCCTGCATGCATTCATTCACACAATACACATTAGTGCCTGTTATACCAGACACTGGAGATAAAACAGTGAACAAGACAGACACAGTCTGCTATTTAACATGTTTTTAATCCACACTAGTCTGGAACATTTTCTCTCTCTGGTCCCTGTTCATCTTTTAAAAAAATTTTTTTAAATTTTAATTAAAAAATTTTTAAGAGGTAGAAAGAGAGGGCATGGAGAGTGACAGAGGGAGAGAGAGAGAATCTTAAGCAGGATCGATGTTGAGCAGAGAGCCTGATAAGGGGTTTGAATCCAAGACCCTGGGATCATGACCTGCGCCAAAATCAAGAGTTGGATGCTCAACCGAACTGAGCTATTAATGCACCTCAGCTCCATTCCTTTTTACTGAATTCTACTTATCCTTCAAGGTCCTACTAAAATCCACCTCTTCCCCAATCATGTGTGTCTGAAATGACTTCTTGGTCTTAAACTCCTGTTTATGTTTTTATTTGTACTCTGAAGTTACTTATTACTGAACACCTGGGTTTAAATCTGCTTCTTGGGTCTCTTGTGCTGGACATAAGCTCTTAGAGAGACAGCATCCACTGCTTTGTACACCCCACGGGGCCTTAAACAGAATATTAGCTCAATAAATGCTTTGGATTTATTGCTGTAGCATAAACTCACATTTCCTTAAATCAACCACAAATGAATGTGAATCTGTCTTTGCCCCTCTGGTTGACTTATATAAGAACTAGTACCTCACATCAGTTCAACATTCTCATTCTTAAAATTAGCCAGGTCACACAAGCTATAACACGGGTGAAACTGGAGGACATGATGCCAAGTGAGAGAAGGCAGTCACAAAAGGACTGGTACTGTAGGATTCCACTTATATGATGTACTTAGTAGAGTCAAGTTCACAGAGACAGAAAGCAGAATGGTGGCTGCCAGAGGCTGGGGGAAGGAGAAAGTGAGGAGTTAGTGTTTAATAGAAATGGAGTTTCAGTTTGGAAAGAGAAAAGTTCTGAAGCTGGACAGTGATTGATGGTCATACAACAATACAAACGTACTTAATGCCAATGAATTGTACACTTAAAAAGGTTAAAACGATAACTATAAGTTATGTGTACTTTACCAAAATTCAAAACCAAACCAAACCAACCAGGTCCTAAGTTGTGTGGGGCTGTGGTCCAGGTCTGCCCACTTGTCATAACACCCCCATCCCCATTTCTAGCTTGCTTGGTAGCAGGATAAATACTTGTGGAAGTGAAGTGAATGGCATTATTTCCTTGGAATTGAGAAGAAAAATTAGAAAGGGAATCTTTGAAAATGTTTTAAACACATCTCACGTTTCACCTTGCCACTGTCTCTTCAAGATGTGAGTGGAAAAAGTGTCAAACCTGAAAGCCAACAAGAGAAGTCGTTTTCTGGGCTCAGATGAAGAAATCTGCAAAATTAGGAAATAATGTTTGTGCCATTTCTGGAGGCCCTGGACAGGCTCGGTTCACCTCCAAGTGATTTACCTGTGGCTCTCAATGATTATTTACTTGGCTATTCAGTTCAAGACAATCACAGGAATGTACGGCCCATAAATTAGAATAGCTATGAAACACAGGCTGCCTTTATGTAGAAACATAACTTTTGCAGGCTTTTTTTTTTACAAAGGGAAAATACATTTAATATACAGGCTCAGAGTGATCACTCTGTTCGTACTGCCTCCTTTTTAATATCAGAGTTCAGCTCAGATTTCTTGCCTGTCCTAGGTCTTTGCCCTTGTGACTCACTATAGACCCAGGAGACACAGAGTCCCCCAAATGCTCCCTGACTGAACCCTACAGGGGATCAGTGAGGCTTCTTCCTTCACCTCCACTCCCTTTGGCTGCCTCAGTGTTGGGGGTGGTGGGTAGGATTTTTCACAGCAGGTGAACATGGAAGTGGGGTCAACTATGTAGAAGAGGGAGCAGAGTATGGATCTTGAAGGTGGGCCAAATGGCTCTGAAGCCAGGTTCCACTATACACCAGCACTGACCCCCAGCAGGTGACTTCATCACAGCCATCTATAAAAGGGGGCTAACAATACCCCTCTGGTTGACTTATGGTGAGGAATAGAAATAATAAAAGTGACATTCAGTAAACAATTGTAAAGATAAAAAGATACTAGCTCTTGAGTGGTCTGCATTTTGGGAAGAGTGGAAAAGCCTTAGATTGAGCATGGGCAATGAATCAGATGAGAGGAGGGTTGAGGGGCCATTGACAGCTTGTGAGAGGGGACGAAAGTTGGGAGTCTGACCAAGTCAGGAGCATAGACCACTAAAGTAGACAATGGGTGGCCTGCAGGTAAGTTCGAGGAGGGTCCAAGGATCCATCTGAGATCTGGGCTAGCACTGATTAATGAAGAAGCAAGACTTTTAAAGCAAGGAAGTATGAGGTGCTGGCTAGAGGCAGGCATCTAGGTCACACTGTTCTAATGGGGAAAGCACATCAGAGCACTGCCTCTGGAGCCACACTGTCAGGGTTTGACTCCTGGCCCTTTCATTACTAGCTGTGCAATCTTGGTCCAGCTGCTTAAACCCTCTGTGCTTTCATTCCTTCCTCTGGAAAATAGAGGTAATAACAGTATCTATCTCACTCGTAAGGTTGTTATGAGAGTTTAATCAAATTAATATATGTAAAGCTCTTAAAATAGTTCCTTACATACAGTAAGCATAAAAAAAAGTGTTCTTTTAAACATGATTCACTCCTCCCAACAAATGATTATTCAACAAATTCATTCAACAAATATGTATGGGCTAGGAGCTGGCAAAACAACTATGAAGTGGTTTACATAGGACCTTCCCTCACAGAACTGAAAGCCCAGCCCCAAAGTATCCCTTTTTTGCTCCTTGTCAATAGGCGCCAATAGCTCAGCCAAAATAAGGTTTTATTTAAAAGATTTTTAAAATTTATTATTATTATTAAGAGGGAGAGAGAGCACATGAGTGTGGAAGAGGGGCAGAGGGAGAGAAAATGAGAATCTTTAAAAAAATTTTTTTAATGTTTATTCATTTTTGAGAGAGAGAGAGAAACAGAATGTGAGTGGGGGAAGGGCAGAGAAGTGGGAGACAGAATCTGAAGCCGGCTCCAGGCTCAGAACTGTCAGTACAGAGCCCAACGCGGGGCTCAAACCCAAGAACCATGAGACCATGACTAGAGCTGAAGTTGGATATTTAACTGACTGAGCCACCCAGGCACCTCGTTTAAAGAAAAAAAATTTTTAATGTTTATTCATTTTTGAGAGAGAGAGAAATAGAACATGAGTGGGGGAGGGGTGGAGAGAGAGGGAGACACAGAGTCTGAAGCAGGCTCCAG
>NW_024081153.1:1376599-1412605 GCF_003009895.1 Hyaena hyaena
AGCTGACTGCGAGTGCACCCGCAGCACAACCTGCTCACATACCTTGGGAGAAATTGGCCCATAAACTCCAGGAGAGGGGAAACCCTGCTATTTGGCTGCCACAAACATCAGGTGACCAATACAACTGGTTAATCAATAGCCCAATAGTGTTTAATCTCTGGGTCTTCACATTGGACACCTTTTGTCTCCTTTTCTATTTTTACTACACTAGAAAGTCAGCCTGTCTTCTGCGTGTGTGTGTGTGTGTGTGTGTGTGTGGCAGAGATGTAGGGTTGGGGAAAGAGAAGCAAGAATATCTTGCTCCTTATCTCAAAAGTCACCCAATGTTCTGAGTTTGTTTTGCAAACATCCCTGTATGTCCCACAGGCTCCTCAAAGCTTCCAAAAGGAGAAAGCTCTATTAGAATGTCAGAGCAACTCTGGCAAACAACACTCACCTAACTGAAGTAATAATTGTAGAATCATTATCAATTATAACCCCAACCAAATATGATTGTATATTCAATTGGCTTGGTGTGGATAAATGTATGTTTATGCAATAAATGCATCTGTCAAGATTTTTTTATGCTCTAAGCTGGATTTTCATTAATGAAGGAAGTATTAATTTAAATTAAGCACTCTGAGATCTTGATTAGTAAAGTAATCAGCAGCAAATAAGCTGGTTAATCAGTTTATATATCCATATATATCTTTCAGAATCAATGTTTTCAATTGAGACCGTTGCCAAGTGGTTAAAATAAGACAGAGAGAAAACTCGCATGAAATACATTTCATTTGCTGGGCTGATATCTGCCGAGCCCTACTGGCGTCTCCGAATGCAGTCATTGATGCATCTACGATGACTGTATAAAATGTGTTTAATTGGCATGAAAAGGCACTAACTGAGAGCTGGTGGGGCTTCCATTATCTGAGTGGACATCTTATTTACTTTAGTGGATCCTGGGAACAAGATGAAAGTATAGGAGAACTGAGATGGGGGCTGGGATATAAGCTGATGGTTTTCTGGGGTTGGTGGGGGGGTGGCGGGTAGGGAGTTTTACAATCATCCAGGCAACACTAAACGCAACTTTGTAATGCTCCTAGTCTCCCTTGCAGCATCAGGAGAAAGATCAGTGAAACAGTTTCCTAATTAGAATCTGCAAAATTATGAAACTGGCAAGCACTGAGTCCTTGCATTTTAGAGACTGAATTTTTATACAGGTCATCCCTTCAGTGTAGTGCAAAAGCCAGGTGGAAGAGAAAGTGTCATTTTTAACTTCAACCTCAGGTAACATAAAGAGGCAAAGAGTGTGCCTCTCAAGATACAATTGTGCTCTTCAGTCATTTGAATTGCTTCAGAATCCTTCGGGACACTGTACATGACATGATATTCTTTCTTATGCTGATTCCTGGGGTTATCAGCCCCCTGCCGAGTACATGTTTAGGTCACTATTTCTGTTAATTGTTATGTTATAAATTGTTCCATATTCTGGTAGTGGGAGTTCATACTGATGCCAACCGTGGAGTGACAACACTTAACACAATGCTGAGACGTTCCCAGATTTTGTGGGATTTTCCTTTTGAGAACGTTATTTAGTGTATCTCATATGTCTCAATATTTAGCACTAATAGAATAGAAAGGGGACACAGCAACAGATTTATTTTCATCCTATAAACTCCTACATGGAGAGGGTTTATTAACATGTTTTAAGCATGCTTGAGACTCCTGGAGTTCAATAATGCCTTCATATATTCACACATGAAGATCTCTCAGAGAATGGGTCTAATTTGTGAGCCAAGGAAAGAAACTATGGTTATTAAAAGTTGAGACAGATGCATTAAGATAACATATTTCTTGGGGCGCCTGGGTGGCTCAGTCGGTTAAGCATCCGACTTCGCCTCAGGTCATGATCTCACAGTTTGTGGGTTCGAGCCCCATGTCGGGCTCTGTGCTGACAACTAGCTCAGAGCCTGGAGCCTGTTTCAGATTCTGTGTCTCCTTCTCTCTCTCTGACCCTCCGCTGCTCACACTGTCTCTCTTTCTCAGGAATAAATTTTTAAAAAACATTAAAAAAAAAAGAATATATTTCTTACATTATACAAACATACTTTATTTGTGTATATTTGTTTGCTCTGCAGCTAATGGAGAGCTTTGTGATGAAGTGTGTTTCCTGTGGTAGGTATTTGGGGGCTTTAAGTATCTGAATCCAGAATCTGCAAAATTGGAAGCTTTAAATGGATTGGTGGGTTGGAGCCCTTCCCCCCCGAATCTACGGCCCAGGGCACATACACTCTGATGGACTCTGGGCAAATCACACCTTAACTTCTCCTTGGAAATGAGGCTGTTACTAACTTCACCCAAACACTGGTTGTCACAGCCAGTGGAATGCTCAGGATTTATGAGAAGTATCAGTAGCTCTTTGGAAAAAAGGCACTAGTAGAAAAATAAGCCTTTTTTTTTTTTTTTTTAACCAAGCTCATCATTGAAGTGTTGTTTTCTTTTTTTAATTGGAAATTTGAAAGGGGAAGAGTAGTAAAAGGACACTGGGTTTGCTCATGCAGATTAATCCTGCGGAGCCATGAGCTCTGATAACTGGGTGTGAAAACCACACACCCTGTCTTGGGCTTATAAACCAAGTGGAATTCTGTAGAGAAGTGGGTGGCCTTCCAGACTTCAGGTGGCACTGTTAATTACTTTTTTTTTTAAGAAAAGATTTTTTTAAAGTTTATTTTTATTTATTTTGAGAGAGAAAGAGCCAGAGAGCAAGTGGGGGAAGGGCAGAGAGAAACCCCCACACCATCAGTGTAGAGCCCAGTGCGGGGCTCGAACTCACCAACCGTGAGATCATGAACTGAGCCAAAATCAAGAATTGTACGCTTAACTGACTGAGCCACCCAGGCGCCTCACCCGTGTTAATTCTTAAGGGTCGAGCTCTCCCTGGTAAAGTGGAGGAGCAACTCTCTCCTTACCTTTTCTTCTTTCCTTCCCATTGTCCACTAAAGACCCTAAGTGCTGCCACTCACTAAATCTCCCATAACTAGCAGGGATTTTGTACTAAATTTATATAATGTAACCATGGAGCAGATGCCAGATATACTAAGTAATTTCCATGTATATTTAATTTCCATAACTATCTTATCTGAGACTTTTATCATGTCCCATTTTACAGATGAGGACACTGAGCCACACGGTAGTTAACTAATTTGTCCAAGGTCACACATACTGTAGCAAACAGTAGAGCCAGGCCTCACATTGAGGACTCTTTGATGTAAAAACGTAAGCATTGAACCACTACCCTCTACTGCCTGTCAAACCCTGCTTGGTAAATTTAGCCAAGGCTAACAGTGTGACTATTCCTGGCACAAGGCATGCCTCTGGCCATCTCAGTATTTTCAAATATCACAGAAGGATTCCCCTCCCTCTTCATCACTATCCAACTGGAGCTTAGCTAAAAATGTGGCTCCTCTGTGTCTGTGCTCTGTACCCACTAACAATGCTTCTTACAATGTGGACAGATCTCCATGTTGCAGATTCCAGATTCAGATGGCCACCCCTGTTCTGCTTCTAACCCCCACCTCATGAAACAGCTGAGTAGTGACAGAATGAGCTGAGTCTGCTCATTCTTCAGGGACTCCAGAGGAGTCAGTGTCATATGGAAGAGCACAGCCTAAGTAGGAAACTTAGCTCTCCCTCTTGTTAGACTGTGACATGGGGGGAAATAGTGGCATCTACTTCATAGGGGTATTACTGCGATCAAATGGGTTAATATTTGTTTGGTGCATGGTGTGTGATCAGAGCCACACAAGACTCAGTTCCTGTTGTTACTCTCAAAGCAGAGGTTAGGACAATGATCTTAAACATTTTGGCTCAATCTAGATTGTCAGTTCGGATAACTGGGACAAGGATGCATTTGCTCACCATGCTGGGAGAGCTGGGTGGCCTGTGGGATTGGCCTAACTGTTCTGAAGTTATCTGGACATGCCCCAAATATAAATGCTTGTCCACAAAATTGTGCAATTCATGTATTTGTGAGCAATATCACTCATTCAACAAAAATGCTTTGTGCTCTAGTTCTGGACCAGACAGTTTCTAGAGACACAAAGCTGAACAAGACTAAGGTTTGGCCCCCATTCCCAGAGAGAACAGGATCTAGATGGTAGCATGTAGCCCAATACAACGTGAGTACATAAAGGTTTCAAGGCAAGCATGGAAAAGGTGGAGGAACTTAAATATTTTTGTACTGCTGGGTCAAGGCAGTTGTTGAAGGTTTCCCAAAGCAAGCAACATTTGAGACAGGGCTTGAATCAGTTGGAATTGCCTGTTGGAGCATGGGGGTTGAATATGGGCATCTAAGAATAAAACATCTTGATGACATGCATGAAACACAAATAGGTTGTGTTTAGGAACATCTTCTGTAGGACGCTGGGGTGAAAAAGAGAAGAAGAGAGGTAGGCTGCAAAGGGAAAACACTTGTTCCCAAAGGCAAAAAGTAATGTTTCATTTCTTTGGTTGCAAGCAACAGATAGACATTGGCTACCTAAGCAAAAAAGAAATGTTATAAGACACCAACAGGAGAGAAAGGAAGGCTGTCTTCTTCAGGCACCACCCTACAGTTTCTTCTATCTTTTCTTCATTCTATGCCTGATTCAAAGTCCCAGGAGAAAGACTCTGATTGGCTGATCTCTGGTCACATGCTAACTTCATGGTCTGTACCAGATGATGAAAGGAAGGATCTTGTGGGCAGAGCCTCTAGGGATCTCTTCAGCTTCTAAAGTGGGCAGTGAGCACACTAGAGGGCACCAAGACTACACCTAATTCAAGAAAGGGTATTTCCCAAAAGGAAAGTGCTAATAGGAAGGGCAACTATTTGATGGAGACCCAAAATTACAGATGCCCATTGTAAATAATAATAATAATAATCATAGCTTATGTTTATTAGCCATACTGTCACATATTATGCTGAGTACATGTTCTTCATATGCATTTTATTTAATCCTCACAATAACTCTAGGAGTAGGTGTACTCCCACTTTATAAGATTGGGGTAGGCATAGTATTCTTACAAATGAAAAAAATTACAGCTCAGAGAAGTTAAGTCACTTGCCCAAGGTTACACAGCTAATAAGTGAGGAAATCAAAACTTAAATTCAGATGCATGTGATGGCAAAGATATAAACCACTGCACGTTGTATCTCCCAAGATTTCTGTTGAAGTGAAAGTATCTGCAGGTTGGCATCAGATACCCACTGCCTTACTCCAGCCTTTCCTTCTGCCCTTCATCCCCTGAATAGGCATGGTCAACTTGGGGGACCCAAAGACACAGCTCATGGAAAGGAAGACAGGCAAGTACCTTTCTTAGTTTGTAGGTTGTACAAACCAGCTGGCAAGCATCCTTCACACTTGGACCAAAACCTAGTCTCTGGAGCCCTTTGTGGGTGTCATATGCAAAACCCCACATCAGTTCATTCCAAGGCAATTTGCAGTGTTACTTCCTTTTGAGCCCCAAGAATGGAGAGTTACATATCTGCAGGGCTCTGAAGCATGTTGTTTTAATTAATGACTGAGCAGAAGCTTCTGCAATCCCTGTGGGCAGACCTTCTCTCATTTTTTAAAATTCCATAAGAATTAACCTTACCTCAGAAGATAGAGGGGATAACTTGCTTATCTGGTGGTAATATCTCCCAAAGTACTGGGCCTTCTATTTTCAAATCTAGACCCACAATATTTAGTATAAGGAGGGCAAACTATCATTCATGTCATCCAGTCACTCAGCCAGCCAGTGAGGCATTAATCTAGTCCCTATGATTTGGTGGGCCCAGTGCTAAATGCTTTTAAGTGTTACTTAACTTACCTAGACAATGCAAGGTAGGTATAGGATCCTCATTTTACAGACAAGGAAATAGAACCTCAGAGAGGTTATGCAGGTAGCTTCAGGTCACACAGCAAGTAAAGAACTCTTTTCCATAATCCTGTGCAGTGTTCCTAGTCATGAGTACTCAGCAAATGTTTGTTGACCTGGATCCTGTTATGGATTTTGATTAACAGTGATGGCTGTATACCCATCTTCACAAATACTTGTCCTTTACCATCCAGAAGGGACCCATGTTGCTTCTTATCAGGAAAGGATGCCTGAGAGGCAAAGGATGCTTGTCAGCAAAATGGAGACTCTTGAACTGATCTCCTATCCCTAGAGCATCCTCTGCAATTCACTTTTCACACTGGCCACCAACAATTGTCTAAAATACAAAATGGAGGGCCACCTGGGTGGCTCAGTTGGTTGAGTGTCTGACTCTTGATTTTGGTTTAGGTCATGATCCCAGGGTTGTGGCACTGAGCCCAACATTAACTGCGTAAGTTTCTCTCTCCCTCTGCCCCTCTTCCCTAATCACGGTCTCTCTCTAAAATTAAAATAAAATGAAATACAAAATGGATCATGCCACTTCAGTGCTTAACATCCTTCAATGGCTCCAAATTACCTTAATAGACAATCCGCATTCACATGGAAGACAAGACCCTTCATGATCTGGCCCTTGCCTGTTTCTTCTGTTTCATCTGCAAGAACGTCTCCCATCTCTTCTCACTCCAGGCGTACAACTCTCTCAACATCCTTGAAGGTATCAACACACCTCTCCTCACTTGTTCTTCTCTTTAGAATCCCCTTCCCTTACATATTTGTTCAGCTAACTCCTTTTCAACCATCAAAACTCAGCTCAAGCATCCTCTCCTCTGGCAAGTCCCCACAGGATGATTGTGTCCATCCTTTTGTGTGCCTCTGATGGTTCCTATAGCATACCACAGAGACACTATCACTCTTGGCTAGAATGATATGGGTGACAGGATGTTTTGATGTTGCACTGGACATAAATCCCTACTCAAATAAGAATAAACAAAAAGGAAATAGTAAATCGATCTTACATAAAAGCCATTTTGAAGTACAGTGTGCTTCAAATCATCAATGTAGTTTTCCACCTCAGGTCTCTATAATTTTCTCAGAACTGCCCTCCCAGATGTCTTAGCTTTATCCTCAGGCTAACTTCTCTAAAGGTGGCAAGATAGTTGCTAATATCAATTGAGACAATACAGCCGGAGAAGAGACAACTTTCCCCCTGGATGATCTTCCCTTTGGTATAATGAGGTCAATTTAGGTCCCATGCCAATCCCCAGACCAACTGCCATCACCAAGGGAATGAGAAATAATAATTGCTGAAGCCAGGATACCTCAATCAATCATCAACAAGAATGTGTGTAGGATACCCATGACTGGTTTAACCGAGTATGGGTCAGCTTCCCCCAAGTTATATGGCTTATGTAGAGGAGGAGTGGGTACCTGAACAAAAATGGAGTTCTGCCAAGAGGGAGGAAGATAGGAGTGGATGCTGTCTAAGCCACTTCAGTGGCTGCTTGGCTGTGAACATATATCTGTTCTAAGACTATGAGCCTTCTGAGGATAAAGATCATGATTTGTTTATCTCAGTGTTACTGTCTAGCATGATATCTGAAAAGTCTTTGAAAAAAAAAGGGGTGAGTTATAATTGTTACAATGTTGCTGGCATTGAGGTTTATTCAAACCAAATTAAAGGTTCAGAAATGCATGAGGTAAAAGGGAAAGATGTGCTAGTTCTCTGTTTGGTGTATAAATTAGACCTTTTTAAAAGACATGTTTCTGTCTGCCAGCCTTTAGAAACAGTGATCTAAGAGTCAGACATTTCCTATTAAAGTTTAAAAAACATAGCTTTAAGTCATACATTATATTGAACGCTTTCATATCTCATCTGATTCAGTAGGTTTTAAACCTCACAGAGGTCACATTTTGAAACAGTAGTCACTTTTTACAACATCTCCAAACATTAAATAAAAATAAAAATTATTATGAAGAATAGAGATGTCCATAGAGACCACTAACATGACACTTGAATATTATTATTATTAAGGACACTATTATTTGGTGTCTGAAGGTTACCATGGCTAGCTTATTGCTAAGCTTCACTTTTTCTTTATTGAATTGAAGAAGGAAGGGCAGATCCTATGAATGCTCATCTGTTAAAGAAAACAACCCTATTTAGAATGGGGGTTCTTAACCTGCAGCAACCTCAGGGATGCTATGAATCCTTAAAATGTATGCAAAATTTTGTATGTGTGAACATTTTTCTCAAGAGACGGATCATAGCTTTTGTTAAACTCTCAAAAGGGTTCTTGATCCATAAAAAGGTTAAGAACTACAGATATTGGAGGGAAATTCCCTCAAGACCTTGGTTGTCCCAATAACTGGGGTTTCACATAAAGAAGAAAAGCAATTCCCAGGGTCAGACTATTAACTTCCAGGAAATAGGTCATTCTTGGGTTTCTCTTAGGATGTTTTAACTTAAAGAGTTATAGAGTTAGTAGATACTTGAAATAAATGGGGCTCTGTAAGGAGAAACCGGCGAAGCAATTCTGCAGCTCCCACTTCTGCCTGTGCACACCCCAACCTTTTATTCAACCCTCTTCTTCAGCCAAAAGGGCCTATTCTGACTCTGGAAACACATCGTCACCAGCTTCCACATTTACCAGGGCCAATTTGGAATTTGTCCAGCCAGTGTAGCTACTTTACCTCAGCTAGCATTTATAAACAGAAATAAAGCTGGTAGTTTATTATCTGTCTCTGAAAACTTAAAATTTTGATGTGTCATCCCCTGATCCCTAAGGGGTAAAATATTAAAAGGAAAGAAAAATCAGGAGAGAGTATGGATGTGTGACTTTGTGCTCCTGGGTGTGTGCTCAGGTATGGCTCTGAAAAGGTGCTGTTTGGTTTCCCCCATGAAGTGGCCCTTGTCAAAAAAGGAGGATTTGTATTGTTAGTTACCTGCTTTTTCTGTGTTTCCCTTATTTCAGTGTTCAGTTGCATTTTACTGTTCAGAACTGAAGGATGCATTCAAACTTATGGAGCATGACATTTTAACTATCTCATCTCACCATGATTCATCTCAATTTACTTTCCTTCAAACTGTAGTCTTGAGAAAGTGCACCATCTCTGGGTTCTCCAGTGGGTGAAAGACCATAAATGGTATTAAACGAGCCCAATGTCAGCTAACTTGTGAACAAGGCTCACTCATTAGATCCTTACTATTCTCTTAATGAGATGCTTTACTTTAGGATGGGAACGTGGGGAATATCAGCAATGGCCTCTATGGTGTATTGCTGAATGTTCAATATGAACCAGCAGAGGTTACGGAACATGATGAATCAAATAATCCCAAAGGAACATGGGGATGTGCTGAGCCCATCAGGATCTGGCAGATCCTCACACTTCATATTTGAGGCTTCTGTTCCCCCAAGCTCTTGCTTTGCCCCAGATGATGCACTATCTGCAAGATATATCAATCCTAGGGCCCAACATATGGCTGCCAAACTATATTTTACTGTCTTCAATTGACTTCCATTTTAGAGTTCAACCTCAACTGAACTTTGGTGGTAAAAAAAAAATCAGCTCTGTCTTCATTCATTCTAGGAGCCTCTGCTTCTAAGAGAATGAATCGATAATGAGGTCATGAACAAATATTATTAATGCCTTTTATTATTTATATGGATGTTAATGTGTCCAATTGACATAGAGGTTTCTACCTCTTTAGTCTAACACCCATGACCCTTAGCACCCCCTTCTCTTCCTCTCTCTCTCCTTCCATTCAGTCACAGTTACAGTGAAGGAATAATACATCACAAGCCGTGACCCCTTGGCCTTTATGAATTATCTGTTTAGAAAGATGTGAAGCCACCTTTTATATCCACCATAATAGATACTTAGACATAGTGGATCAATAGTGAACAAGTTTGCTGGTATAGTTAATGGGTACCAAAGGGACACTCTGACAGTGACCTCTGACACTGTATCTGACAAGAAATCTTTAGAACAAAAAATAAGGAAGAAAGGCAGTTTTTAAAGTTATGAATGTAGGTCCATAGCAAATCATGATAATTTTCTCCAGGTGGAAATAATTCAGACTCACAGGTAGTCACTTATTCCTTCAAACTCCTTAATTTGGACCCCTGAAATAGAAATGGCAGTCCATTGCTACACTATTTCGGAAACAGCCATGGTGCTGGGCCTGACACAAACCCATTTGTTACCCAAGGAGAAACCACTGAGATTGTTTTCCTGTCAAAGAGGACTTTTCTCTTTATGAAATAGACTGTCATTTATAATTTTAAGCAGGCACAGATTTGTTAAACAGCCACATGGTAATGGGTTTCTATAAGAAGATCCACAGACCCATAGTTCTGGAAAGAAATTGAGCTTACGAGATATTTAAAAACCTAATGGGAATGGAATATTTTGGGTTTCTTGAAAAGATGGTTTCTGCTCTGCACATTGCCGAGAGATTTTAACAATAAATCCATTGTTGTGTGTCTGAGAGTCTGTTTGAGGCAATTATATTTTCATACATTCTATGGAGTTGATCTTAGGGAAATCACCAGGGTGCCAAGCCCACCTTTTCATGTCACTGTCCTGTGGGGGACTCCTCGGGATGAGCATTAATGGTGGCAAGCAGGTTTAAAAAGAGGGAAACAGAGCTAATTTGTGAGTGGCCTTGAAGAGAGCAGACTGCAGCATTCTGCTTGGCAGAGAAATGAATATACATGGCATCCAATCCAAAAGGGAGAGGGAAGGAATATGTGTGCAAAGTCCTCTTCGCCCCACTCCACATGTACGTACCATATTATGATGTCACACTCCAGTTGCGTTGCTCTGAAGTCTCAATGGTCTCCCTGCTGCTAAGCACCATTGAAAACACATTTGTCCTGACTGTTCTTTTTCTTTTTATTCCCCCTCTCATCTGTGTAAGATGAATCACTACTGGATCCAGACTGACTCCGAGGGCAGAGCCAGGTCCTGACGAGGTAGCCAGCCTCCTATGGCTTAAACATTTTAATTAATTTCAACACTAATGCACAAATGAAAGTTAATCACCCTGCCACAGTGCTTTCTAATTTACTAAGTTTATTCATTAAAACTTTCCTTAC
Source organism: Hyaena hyaena (assembly GCF_003009895.1). NCBI lineage: Eukaryota > Metazoa > Chordata > Mammalia > Carnivora > Hyaenidae > Hyaena > Hyaena hyaena. The sequence goes on from NW_024081153.1 coordinate 1,387,576, forward strand.
TGAACTTTGATTGAATGTCATGCTTTTTTGGAGGCCTTTCAAACTGCCTTAAGGGTTTTAAAGTGATATCTTGGGCAGCTGCTGAAAGCCTTTAGTGTTTGCTTAAAGAGAAGAATGGGGAAAATCTGATCAGCAAGAAATCTTCTCTGTGCTGAACAAGGAGCCTTTTAGGCGGCAGGAGGCCTGTAAAAGCGGGTTTGTTTTTTAAGCAATATATAAAAAAGAAAGGGAAACTTAAGTATCTAATAAAAGAAATAAAATCAGTCACCTCGATACTTGGCAAAACTTGGAAATACATTTCACGGTAAGATGAAGCCATCCTTCAAAAACCAACAAAATGGTTGCAGTGTTTTGTATTCATGTGGGAAGAGATATTCATAATGGGTTTGCCAACCTAATTATTTCGGAATCAATGTAATACAAATCGTAGGTACATAGCTTTACCTCTTAATTGCTAGTACCTACATTTTTACTAAGATATTGTTTCAGTGAAGACTTTTATTTAAAATTAACTCAAGAAAAACGCAATCTTTACCTCTCTGATTAGCAGTATTCAGTATCAGGGGACAAAATACCCCATACTGTCAGTTACATGAAGGCAGCTCTCTGGCTGACATGCAAAATACATGCAATTGCCTTTTTGGTACATCTTTAGGAATATGCTTCTGGGGCATCTGGGTGGCTCAGTCAGTTAAGCATCTGATTTCAGCTCACGTCATGATCTCGCGATTCATGGGTTGGAGCCTCGCATCAAGCTTTGTGCTGACAGATCAGAGCCTGGAGCTTGTTTCAAATTCTGTGTCTCTCTTTCTCTCTGCCCCTCCCCACCCTGTCTATCAAAAAGAAATAAACATTAAAAAAAGGAATATGCTTCTTCATTGCTTCCCTACTCCATGTCAGAAAAATACTTTAAAATTTTAATAAATATTCCAATAATTTGGGAGGAAGAATTCAAGTCCATTATTAATGAAAGCACCAATTCTAATATGCCATGAATCAAAATACAAGTTTTCATATTCATTCCCACATTCTATAAATACTGCTCAGTGTTATGCAACAAGACATGACAAACTCATTTTTAAAAGATATTTTTAACTTCAGGGAGTGAGAAAGGTTGCCCAAATTCATCCTACCTTGGAAAATGAAGCTTGATGGAAAAGAGAGCCCCTTCTCAGCTGCAGGGGACAGGTCTTGTCACTATGAGTTGGTTCACAAATGATTTTGACTTTCCAGACTCTTGAATGATGTCTTTAGTAGAATCTTTTCTTCAGATATTAAATCCCTGTGTCCACTAAAACATTACCAAGAGAAGAATATGTCAGTATAGATAGGGAGTATGATAGCAAAGTATCTAAGCGCTGAGGTCAGGCAACCTGGCTTGGAATCTTGATTTCACTATTTATTAGCTGTGTGGCCTTAGACAAGTCATGTAAGTAATTATTACATTATTGTAGTAGCTATCTCAGAATTTTTGTGAAAAGTAGTAACTCATGCATATGCAACATTTGCCTATATATAGTGAATGGCATTTAGAGGTGCCAAACATAGTTTACTATTCGTTGCAATTTCAAGAATCAGTATTCTTATTATCTCCAATTTACACATTAAAAACTGAGTCACGGAGAGGCAACTTTTCCCAAGTCACAGAAAGTTTGCAAAGTTAGAGTTTTATCAGTGGCTGCCTGGCCCCTGAGTTTGTGCACTTAACTCCTTTATATACTTACATGATAGAACATATACAAAGAATACAGGATCATGCCCTGCCCAGGGAAGTATTAATAAGAGTTTGCAATTGTTAGCTATTATTATAATAGGTGTTCAATAAACACTTGCTGGCTAATTGAATAAATGAATTCTCTTAGGGATTCCTGAAAACCCAGAGCACAAATACTTCTGCTAAGGAACTACTGACAGCATCATAAGGAGCACATTTCAGTCTCCACTCATTTCAAAGGGATGGAAACATCTGGGTGCCTGGGACTGTAGTGGCTGTTTTACTCCTATTTTGAGGGAAACCATGAAAATAGAAACAGTGAATAAGTTCTTTTAATATGCAAACAAAGAGCTTACAGTTGGGAAATCTAGACCAGTGGTGATCCAAGTCACTGGTTCCTAAGCCTAGATATACATTGGAATGATCTGTGGAGCTTTAAAAAATACAGATAATTGGATCTCACTCCAGATCTACTAAATCAGAGTATATGGGGACAAAATCTAGGCAGATGCATCTTTTAAGAATATCTTACTAAAATAGATCATCATACCAAGAGGCATATAAATCATAAATTCACAGCTTGATGGCTTTTTGTGAAGTGAAACACTCATGTAATACAAACTGAGAATCCCAGATGCCCCCTTGTGCCACCTTGTAGTCACTACCTTTCTTGATTTCTAATACATAGATTAGTTTGTCCTTGATAAAACCAAAATGGAATTAAGCAGTGTGTGTTCTTTTGCATCTAGATTATTCTTTTCTACATTGTTTTAATGAGATTTATGAGATTTTATGAAATTCATCCATGATGTTGTGTGAGTTCACAACATCACACATGAGTTCATTCCTTTACAGTACTCTATACTATTCCACTGTATGAGAATACCACAATTTATTTATTCCTTCAGCTGTTGCTGAGCATTTGGGTGGTTCCTTGTGGCTATTACAGAGTTGCCATGAAAATCTTGTACATCTTTTGGTGGATGCTGCATTTTTAAAAAAATGTTTGTTTATTTTTGAGAGAGAGAGAGAGCATGAGTAGAAGGGAAGAGAGAGAGAGGGAGACACAAAATCTAAAGCAGGCTCTAGATTTTGAGCTGTCAGCACAGAGCCCAATGTGGGGCTCCATGCTTAACCAACTGAGCCACCCAGGAGCCCCTGGATTTTGCATTTCTGACAGGTATTTACCTAGGAGTGAAATTGGTGAGTTTAGGGTATACTTAATTCAATCTTAGTAGATTGGCATGAAATGTTTTTTAAAAGCACCACAAGTGTTTTGATGAGCAGCTAGGTCTAGGTACCACTGAGCTCAGGTGTGAGGCCTAATCCAACTGGTGTTTATGGTGTTAGAGTGTAAAAGATATTTTAAACACCTAATAAGAATAGGATATGTGGTATTTCTTAAAAACTGGCCTCTGTCTTCCAGCCTACAAAGGAACTGATTACATGAGAGCTGGTCAGGGTTAGGGTTGAGGGCTGCAACACCAAAAATGGCCAAAAGAGTAAGCTGGTTCATATCTCATATGAGTGTCTTCACAATATCTTATAAAATACTGCATGTCAGAGGCTCTTCTATAAGCAACCAGGTAAAAGGGAGCACCATTTGTGCTTCAGCCTGGACTTCTGCTTCTATTACATCTCTGAAATCATGAAGCCCTTTGCACAAGCTCCACCCTCTGCCCAAAATCCTTTGCACAGCCTCCCCTCCTTATCCCCTCTTTTTCCCCCATGAGCTTCCTCTTTCTGTCAGTCCTGTTGTCATACATGACTGAGAGCTCCTTGAAGGCAGGGTCTTGACTTAACCATCTCAGTGTAAGCAGGCATTGCTGTACGTTTTCAATCAATGCTCAATCAGTTTTCATCAGAACTTTAAGAAAACTATTCTCAATTGGTATATAATGAGCAGCTCCTTTATAACATTTGAGAGCATTAAAAAGCATCAATAATGTACACTTTCCAAGGTAGTCTTTTGTTGGAGTCTTTCAGATCAACATGATGCACATGTGAGCTCAGGCCCACTGACCCTATTCAGGACACATGAAGGAGATGAAGGAAGACAGGACAACCTTACAGGAACTAGTTAACCAACCAATCAATTAATTATTAACATGATATAGAAACCGAAGGGTCTTTTTTTGAGGCTTGCAAGGAACCAGGATTTAGCTCTGGGTTAGCACTGATGTGATGGGGAAACTAATTGGACTTTCTATTCATTATTAACCTGTCTAGCCAGGGTTTGCACAAAGATGGGAAAAGGAGTAGAGAGACACTTTTCCTTAGGAGATAATACCATCCCTAACTGGTTTAGAACAAGCAGTCTCTGAGGGGCGCCTGGGTGGCTTAGTCGGTTAAGCGTCCGACTTTCGCTTAGGTCATGATCTCGCGGATCGTGGGTTCGAGCCCCGCGTCGGGCTCTGTGCTGACTGCCAGCTCAGAGCCTGGAGCCTGTTTCAGTCTGTGACTCCCTCTCTCTCTGACCCTCCCCTGCTCACGCTGTCTCTCTCTCCTAGAAATAAATAAAAAAAAAGAAAAAGAATTAATGTTTAAAAAAAAAAAAAAAAGAACAAGCAGTCTCTGAGTCCAGTTGCTGCATACAACCATGTAAGGTATACACTGCACAATATCAGGATACAAAAACGGGTCATTGGAGTTGTAAGTCTCCTCAATTTCATCCATAAAAAAATTAATTCAGGGTTATTATGAAGATTAAAAGAGCCACCACTTCTGAAACAGAGAGCACAGTGTTTGACAATGATTCATGGAACAGATTTTTGTTAAGAACCTGCTCTTAGTGGACACTTGTGGAATTTATAGTCCAGGAGAGGATGCGGACATTAAACTAATAAACAAACAAACAAACTTATAGGGGCTTTTGTGTGGCTCAGATGGTTGAGTGTCCAGCTCCTGATTGCAGCTCAGGTCATGATCTCACGGTTTGTGGATTCAAGCCCCACATCGTGTTCTGCACTGCCATCTCTGCTTGGGATTTTTTCTCTCCCTTTCCCTTTGCCGCTCCCCTGCTCTCTCTCACAAATACAAAATAAATAAATAAATAAAAATATATATGTATATATACAAATTGTGGTTTGTGTTCTGAAGAAAAAAAACAAAGACAGAAATAATGAAAAGAGTAGAATAAATGAAATACAACTGAAAGTAGAGGGGTAGTGTGGATAAGTAAGGCCTCTCTGGGAAATGATGTCTAGGCTGAGCACAGGGATAAGTCTGAGTTCCCCTAGAAAAGAGTGGAAGAGGTTGGGTTTCCTGGATGAGGGTAGAGCAAGTGTAGGAATATGGCTGGAACACAGACAGCAACTGGTATGAGCTGAGGTTGGAAGTTCTTAATACATGCTATTTCCTGCTCCTTTTACTTGTTTCTCTGGTTCAACTTGGCATCTACTCCAGTCCCTGGGCACCAGCTGGGGAGTGATGTTATCTGGTGAATGGTTTAATATGTTGTGACTCAGCTATTTTAAGAGGGTCTATAGGCATAGGCACAGTCTTTAAGGAAATAGCTGAGAAAGGCAACACTCAATTTTATGACCCCAAATCCCCCTTTTCTCCCTTCTGCCAGTCCTCAATGGCACCAGCCTGGGCCTCAAGCCTCCTACTGTAGCACCCTTTGTAGAGCTTTCCTGAAAGTGTCCATGCTTCAGACCTTCCCCATGCTTCTTTCCTTTTGTTCTTCATTAAGCATGTTGTATTTCACATCCAGGTCCCCTGGGGCCTGGAGAAATAACTGACCAGCTCATATGACCATTTAAGTTTATAATGGTGACCCTTACATGTGATATGTACTACCCACATTTTGGTAGTTGCTTTCAGGATCCTCACAAAGACAAATACTCGTAGGGAAATTTCAAGCATAGTGAAGGAAAAAATGGGGTAGATTTTTGGATGGTCATTAATCCTCCGATCTCATCATAATGGTCATATGGGGTGGGGGTGCACTAGTCAGTTAGGAACATCAATTCCAGAGGCTAGATCTAGACCCTGACATAACTTAATCCAACACTCAGAATAATACTTTTCTCTGCAACGGGCTTCTATAGCTTTCCCAGTCACCCTGAAGTTTCTGAGGGGGTAGGTGGGAAAAGAGCGGCAAGAGAGGACACTGTGAATCCATTAACCACTTTCTAGATGGAAACTGAGCTGGGTTCCTGTAGGGGCTGCTCTTACAGCACTGGACCTCCTGTTCTCCCCGTTCTGTGAGGGCTCCTCTGGCATCAACCCATGTCCCATATTGGAACCTGACTTAATTTTTTTTGTTGTCAATTAGTATATTAGAGGAGAGCTGGCTTTCTTTTCAAATAACAAATAGGCAATAAGAAACATGTCTGCAGATTTGGACAAGATGGCGGAGAAGTAGGGAGCTCCGTACATTTTACTCGCCCACATCTCTCAAACGGAGAAGACCTGAAGCCATAGGAACTCTTACAGAATCCAAGGGTTTGGGAGGAAAAGGAGACAGAGTCTGCTGAGAAAACAACCTTTTAGTGTGAGTGCGAACTGGGGAAGATAAAAATGGGCCGGGACCTGGAGACACGGAGGGATGGGAGGGAGCCCCTTTGTGGGGAACCTCCATGAGTCGAGGAGAAAAGAAAGAACAGCTGAAATTGCTCAAGGAACTGTCCTTGTCCCTGGAGAAGAGAAAAACCTTGGCTCAGGACACAGAATGATCCAGTTTCCAGCTGTGCAGCTGATCTTGAGTTGGATGCCCCAGTCCCAGGCGAGGCCAAGAGAAACTGCTTCTTGGCTCACGAGCTCGACCCGAGGGGAAGCCGTGTGCCTGAAGCTGCTCTACCGCCCTTCTAGCTCAGCTCGATCCCCAGTGGGGAGGCGACAGATCTGACAGATATATTTAGAACTCTGCATCCTGAGGCCATAGAACTCACTTTCTTCTCAAGTGTGCATGGCACATTCTCCAAGATAGATCACATACTGAGACATAAAGCAGCCCTCAATAAATACAAAAGAATTGAGATCATACCATGCACACTTTCAGATCACAATGCTATGAAACTTGAAATCAACCACAGGAAGAAGTCTGGAAAACCTCTAAAAACATGGAGATTAAAGAACACCCTACTAAAGAACGAATGGGCCAATCAGGCAATTAGAGAAGAAATTTAAAAATATATGGAAACAAATGAAAATGAAAATACAATTCAAACTCTATGGGATGTGGCAAAGGCAGTCCTATGAGGAAAGTACATTGCACTCCAGGCCTATTTCAAGAAATTAGAAAGAGCAAAAGTACAAAATCTAACAGTGCACCTAAAGGAACTAGAAGGAGAGCAACAAGAGCATCCCAAACCCAGTAGGAGAAGATAAATAATAAAAATCAGGGCAGAAATAAACAATATAGAGTCCAAAAAAAGACAGTTGAATAGATCAATGAAACCAAGAGTTGTTTTTTTTGAAAAAATAAACAAAATTGACAAACCTCTAGCCAGGCTTCTCAAAAAGAAAAGAGAGAGCACCCAAATAGACAAAATCATGAATGAAAAGGGGCTTATTACAACCAACCCCTCAGAAATGCAATTATCAGGGAATACTATGAAAAATTACATGCCAACAAACTAGAAAACAGAAGAAATGGACAAATTCCTAAACACACACTCACTACCAAAATTCACAAAGGAAGATACAGAAAATCTGAACAGACCCATAACTAGTGAAGAAATCGAATCAGTTATCAAAAATCTCCCAACAAATAAGAGCCCTGGGCTAGATCGCGTCCCTGGGGAATTCTACCAGACATTTAAAACAGAGTTAATACTCATTCTTCTCAAGCTAGTCCACAAAATAGAGATCGAAGGAAAACTTTCAGACTCATTCTATGAAGCCAGCATCACTTTAATTCCCAAGCCAGACAGAGACCCAGCAAAGAAAGAGAGCTACAGGCCAATATCCTTGATGAATACGGATGCAAAAATCCTCAACACGTTACTTGCAAATCGAAATCAACAGCACATAAAAAGAATTATCCACCACAATCAAGTGGGATTCATTCCTGGGTTACAGGACTGGTTCAATATTCGCAAATCAATCAATGTGATACATCACATTAACAAAAGAAGAGATAAAAACCATATAATCCTGTCGATAGATGCAGGAAAAGCATTTGACAAAATACAGCATCCTTCTTAATAAAGACCCTGAAGAAAGTTGGGATAAAAGGAACTTAGTAAAACATGAAAAAGCCATCTATAAGATGCCCTCAGCTAACATCATCCTCAATGGGGAAAAACTGAGAGCTTTCCCCCTGAGATCAGGAACACGACAGGGATGTTCACTCTCACCACTATGTTATGTCTTTACTACCCAAAGCAATGTACACATTCAATGCAATCCCAAACAAAATTGCACAAGCATTCTTCTCAAAACTAGAACAAACTATCCTAAAATTTATATGGAACCAGTAAAGACCCCAAATAGCCAAAGTAATACTGAAAAAGAAAACCAAAACGGGAGGTATCACCATTCCAGACTTTAGCCTCTACTACAAAGCTGTCATCATCAGGACAGTATGGTATTGGCACAAAAATAGACATATAGACCAAAGGAACAGAACAGAGAACTCAGAATTGGACCCACAAATACATGGCCAACTAATCTTTGATAAAGCAGGAAAGAGTATCCAATGGAAAAAAGACAGTCTCTTTAACAGATGGTGCTGGGAGAACTGGACAGCAACATGCAGAAGAATGAAACTAGATCATTTTCTCACACCATACACCAAAATAAACTCAAAATGGATAAAGAACCTGCATGTGAGACAGAAAACCTTCAAAACCCTAGAGGAGAAAGCAGGAAACAACCTCCTTGACCTCAACCGCAGCAATTTCTTACTTGACACATCCCCAAAGGCAAGGGAACCAAGAGCAAAAATACAAGATAAAAAGCTTCTGCACTGCAAAGGAAACAATCAATAAAACTAATAGGCAACTGTCAGAATGGGAAAAGATAGTTGCAAACGACATATCAGCTAAATGGCTAGTATCCAAAATCTATAAGGAACTCACCAAACTCCACATCCAAAAAACAAATACTCTAGTGAAGAAATGGGCAGAAGACATGAACAGACACTTCTCCAAAGAGGACATCCAGATGGCCAACAGACACATGAAATGATGCTCAGCGTCCTTGATCATCTGAGAAATACAAATCAAAACCACACTGACATACCACCTCATACCAATCAGAGTGGCTAAAATGAACAAATCAAGAGACTCTAGATGCTGGCGAGGATGTGGAGGAAAGGGCACCCTCCTACACTGTTGGTGGGAATGTAAACTGGTACAGCCCCTCTGGAAAACAGTGCGGAGGTTCCTCAAAAAATTAACAATAGAACTCCCCTATGGCCCAGCAATAGTACTGCTAGGAATTTACCCAAGGGATACAAGATTGCTGATGCAGAGGGGCACATGTACCCCAATGTTCATAGCAGCACTCTCAACAATAGTCAAAACATGGAAAGAGCCTAAGTGTCCATCAACTGATGAATGGATCAAGAAGATGTGATTTATTTATACTACATGGCAATGAGAAAGAATGAAATCTGGCCATGTGTAGCAACATGGATGGAACTTGAGGGTGTTATGCTGAGCAAAATAAGTCAGGTAGAGAAGGACAGATACCATATGTTTGCACGTATAGGTGGATTAGGAGGAACTTAATGGAGGACCATGGGGGAGAAGTAGGGGAAAAATAGTTGGGGAGAGGGAGGGAGGCAAACCACGAGAGGCTCTTGAATGCTGAGAACAAACAAAGGGCTGATGGGGGTAGGGGAAGGGAAAGGGGAGTGATGAGCATGGAGGAGGGCACTTGTTGGGATGAGCAGTGGGTGTTATATGGAAACCAACTTGACAATAAACTAAGGAAAAGAAAAAGAAACATGTCTGCAAATCTTATGACTTTGCTCATCTGTAAGGTGGAGGATAAATAGTATTTTACATTACAGAATTGTGAGAACAAAAAAAACTAATATAGGTCAATAATGTTGAGCACACAGAGGTACCAAGAGAAGGATGTTGTCACAAGTCCTTGTCCAAAATCCTTGGGGCCAGGTATGTTTCCAAATTCAGACTGTCTGATTTTAGAAAGGTAATACAGTGTGTATACCATATATTGTGTAATACTTCCAGTGAGTCTAAGGAAACACACTAATATTTCCATAATCCAACATATTAAAATTTTTAAATCAAATGTATGCATATACGTAGTAAGTGGAATAAATAAAGACTATAAAATAGTTTTCCATCAGTTCAGGTTATGCTTTGTCACTGCAGTGGACTGAATGTTTGTATTCCCCCAAAATTCGTTTATTAAAATCCTAACTCCCAGTGTGATAGTATAATGAGAGGAAATTAGGTCATGATGATGGAGCCCTTATAAAAGGGGTCCCAGAAGGCTCTCTTACTATCTTTGCATCATGTGAGAACACAAGAAGTTACCAGTCTGCAATCCAGAAGAGGACTCGAGAGCTAATGATGCTGGCCCCTGATATTTGATTTCCAGCCTTCAGAACTATGAGAAGTAAATTCGTGTTGTGTATAAGCTGCTCAGTCCCTGGTACTTTTTTAGAGCAGGCTGAAATGAGACAGTCATGAAGGGATTTCCCACCAATCATATGAAATATAATACCTTTGTTATCAGAATGTAATGGGTTGCCAATAGATTTCTATTATGTTTTGCTGGTAACCCAACTTTGTAAGACTATTCCCCTTTCCTCCATTTCCAAGTCATTCAAAGACCACTTTCCGTATTCATTTTAATTATAGTTTGAAATGTAGAAACAGAAAATTCTTATTATGTTGTGAACTGAGGGCATAAGAACTGGTGTGCAGACATGTGAGAGAATGAATTGTTCTTTAATTCTAGGATGAGATTTTGAACCTCAGAGAAGCAGATTTTAATTCAACAGAAAAAGAAATTTGATGATAACTCAATGGACTGGGTTGTGACTGGCTGAGGTTCTTGTCATTGGAAGTACCCAAGCAGAGATGGCAATATATCCATCATGGATGCTGTAAGTAAATTCCTGCAATGAGCTAGGGGTTAGGATACAGGATGTCTGAACTTCTTTCCAAGTCTAAGCCCTATAATTCTATGCTTTTATTAACGGATTTAGTCACAATCAAGGGAGATTTCATCTCCAGGACTTTCAGGAAATTGGTATTTCTACCTGATCACTGAGCTATAAGCATCCTAGTAGATATGTTAGGCAGTCTATTGCTGAAGAGCACTCTGTGGGATGTTAATAGAGTTCTGTGATCAAGTAAGTTTGGTTAGACAATGTTGGCTTAGGCAATTTAACATCATTTCAAAAGGACTTATCATCGTCTTCAAAATGCTAATATGTATCATAAATCTTCAAGAGGAAAAGGTAAAACCTAGGGTTCCTCAAACTTGTTTATCCATCGGTTCTAATTTAGAATGCATCTGACAGTTTGCCTTCCAAGGAGCACACTTTGGGAACAGCAAGGCTAAGAATGTCAAAGCTTGGTAAAATAAACAAAGATGTATAGTTCTATTATTTGCCCAGTGTGATGAAAGGTGTCGAGGAAACAGTGATGACTGAGGCCTATTTCCTAGTCTAAAACTCAACATGTCAGAATCTGGCATCTTGGTCAATTAGGGGATTATTAAGCACCTTATATTTTCACCATCACTTTTCTGAATTTTTCCCCCATTCTGTCTTTACGTATCACAAGAAATTATTTGCTGAAGAAGAACCCAAGGTGTAGAGGCAAGAAAGCAGAAGACTTAGCAACTGCAGCTTCTGAGTTTGGAGGCTTCTCATGAGCCCATGAACCCACCCGCCATTTGTTCACCACAATCTCTGCTATACAATGTCATTATTTGTTGTCTCTGGGCACTAATGGGTCACTTGAAGATCTCTCTTAGATCATTAATGGTGGATGGAACACTTCAGGGCTCCAGTGAAGCCAAAGGTGCTGAGTACTCAAGCCATTTATTATCAACATGATGAACACCGACAATGGGCTTATATGGTCAGATTATACACTTAATTTAATTAATAAAAAAATTAAGATCATCACCATTAACCTGCATTTGCTCAGAATGCCACAGGGGTGATTAGTTAGAATGGCACTGAAGGTTTTATAGTCCACTCTAGTAAGAATTACTTTGGTACCAATTAGGATTTTCCATAATATCACCCTGTGTAATACCCCTATTACATTACACATTTTCTACAAGTGATTGAGTTCAATACAACGCAGATACGATGTCACAGGACTCTCCCTCAGAGCATGCATGGGAACTCCCACAAATGTTAACGCACTCACTAAGTGGAGAGGAGACCCTGATTTTTTATATTATGCAAACCCATTTCAAGGGTAATGATTCTCTGTCACAGCTTCTCAGAGTATTGGGAAATTAGACTCACACACAGCTATAGAAGCTTAGGCAGATAAAGCTTCTTCCTTGCACATCTCAGATTAGTGTTCCTTGCTCCAGATGGGCATTTTTACTTTTTCAAGTCTATTTGACTTTGAATAGCTTACTTTTAGAGCCAAAGAAGAACAAAACATTCAGACAATTTTTGTATAATTAAAAAAATATATCAGTACATGAGTAATTCCTATGCCTTGAAGAAAAATCAAATAGGAAAACACTGATTAAAAGAGAGTGCACAGCAAGGGAAACCATCAACAAAATGAAAAGGCAACCCACTGAATGGGAAAAATATTTGCAAGTCATATATCTGATAAAAGGTTAATATTAAAAAATATATATAAAGAAGTCATACAATTCAATAGCAAACAATGGGCAGAAAACTAGAATAGGCATTTGTCCAATGCAGACATACAGAGTCAACTGATACATGAAAAGATGCTCAACATCACTAACCATCAGGGATATGCCAATCAAAACCTCAATGAAATATCACTGCACACCTGTTAGAAGGGCTAAGGGGCACCTGGGTGGCTCAGTGGATTAAGCGTCTGACTCTTGATTTCTGCTCAGGTCTTGATCTCACAGTTTGTGAGTTCGAATTCTTGGAATTCTCTCTCCCTCCATCTCTGCCCTTCCCCCATCTCTCAAAATTAATAAATAACTATTTGAAAAAAGACAAGGAAATAAGTGTTGGTGAGGATGTGGAGAAAAGGTAATCTCTGTGCACTGTTGGTGGGAATGTAAATTTGTGCAGCCACTATGGAAAACAGTATGGGGCTTCTTCAAAAAAGTAAACATAGAACTACCATATGACCCAGATTCAAATTTTGGGTATTTATCTGAAGAAAACAAAAACTAACCCCAAAATATTTATGCACCCTCATGTTCTTTGAAGCACTATTTATAATAAATGAAATACAGAAACAACCTAAATGTTCATCAACAGATGAATAGATAAATGTGGTATGTATACAATGGAATATATTCATCCATAAAAAAAAAGAATAAAATCTTGCCATTTGAAACAACATGGATGGACCTTGAGGTCATTATGCTAAGTGCAATAACTCAGAAGAAAAAGACAAATACTGTATTATCTCATTTAGAGGTAGAAATCAAAACAAACCAACCAACCCAAACTCAGAGGCAGGGAGTTGGGGTGGGTGACATGGCTGAAAGTTGTGAAAAGGTACAAACTACCAGTTATAAAATAAATAAGTCATGGGGATGTAATATACAGCATGGTAACTACACTTAATAATATTATACTGGATACCTGAAAGTTGCTGACTGAGTAAATCTTTAAAGTTCTCATCAGGGGTGCCTTGGTGGCTCAGTTGGTTACATGTTTGGCTTCGGCTCAGGTCATGATCTCATGGTTCATGAGTTCAAGCCCCATGTTGTTGGCTTCTGTGCTCAGAACCTGGAGCCTGTTTTGGATTCTGTGTTTCCCTTTCCTTCTACCCCTCCCCCACTTGTGCTCTGTCTTTCAAAAATGAATAAATTGTTTAAAAATTAAATTAAATTAAAATTTAAAAACGTTCTCATAAAAAATTCTGTAACTATGTATAGTGACAAATGTTAACTAAATTTATTTTGGTGATCATTTTGCAATATATACAAATATTGAATCATTTATGCTGCATACCTGAAATGAACATAATGCTGTATGTTATTTATATCTCATCAAAAAAAATTTTTAGGGGCCCATGGGTGGCTCAGTTGGTTAAGGGTCCAATTTCGGCTCAGGTCATGATCTCACTGTTTGTAGGTTTGTCAGGCTCTGTGCTGACAGCTCGGAGCCTGGAGCCTGCTTCAGATTCTGTGTCTCCCACTCTCTCTGCCCCTCCCCTGCTCACATTCACATCTCTCTCTCTCTCTCTCAAATAAATAAACAATAAGAAAATTAAAAAAAATTTTAAGAGCATAAAAATCACATATGATTTCATCACCCTGAGAAATCCACTTATTACTTAATTACATGGCTTTCCAGATTTTTTCTATGCAAATAAAGTTTTATAATTTTTAAATATAAATGAGACCATATTTTACAGGCTGACTCATTCAACAACACCAACATCTTGTCAGGTCAATAATAATAATTATTTTTTAAGTTTATTCATTTATTTTGAGAAAGACTGAAGGTGAGTAGGGAAGGGGCAGAGAGAGAGAGGGAGAGAGAACGTCAAGCAGGCTCCATGTGGTCAGGGCAGAGCCCAACCTGAGCTGAAACCAAGAGAGGACACTTAACCAACTGAGCCGCCCAGGTGCCCCCATAATTCTTTAAAAAAATTTTTTAAGTTTCATTATAGGTTTTAACCTATATTCACATAACTCGTTGCTTATTGTAGATTTCTTTTTTAAACCTTTTTAAATGTTTTATTTATTTCTGAGAGAGAGACAGACAGACAGCATGAGCAGGGGAGGGTCAGAGAGAGAGGGAGACACAGAATCTGAAATAGGCTCCAGGCTCTGAGCTGGCTGTCAGCACAGAGCCTGATGTGGGGGTTGAACCCATGAACCATGAGATCATGACCTGAGCCGGAGTTCGACGCTTAACCGACTGAGCCACCCAGGTGCCCCACACATTATAGATTTCTAATTTCTTAATATTATAAACCTCAACTGTGGTGAACACCTCACTGGAAAAAATCTCTGGGCATATTTTAAATTGTTTCCATAGAATAAATTCTTAGAAATGGGGTTTCTGGGTCAAAAATTTTATACATTTTAAGGCTGCTGATACCCTTTGTTAAATTGCTGTTCAAAAAGGTTTTAACAATATTTGTTCCTATAAGCATCCTCACCAAAAATAGGCTTTTAAAATTCTCATTCTTTTTTGTCTTTACTGAATAGATAGATGAAAGTGGTATTGTGTCAGAGAAATCGTCATAATCTGGGTCAAAAGCATGGGTGTGATCTGAGTAGGTAAAAAGTGGGAAGGACTGGGGATGTAAGATATCAAATATTATTCAAATATTATAAGACTCCAAGTATTCAATAAACATTTATTGAGCACTCAGTCTCTGCCCAAAGAAGTTTCAATGCATGTCTGTGCAGGCAAGGTGGGAGGTCTGCCATGACAACAGACAACATAATACAGAGTGAAAGCATGTAATGAAGAAGTGTGCAGGATGTTATGGGAGTTTTTGCAGTCAGGGCAGGCTTCCTGGAGGAGGCAGCCTTGAACTGAGACCTGAAGGAGGGGAAGAATTGGCCAGTGGTTGGTAGGAAGGGCTCAAGAATGAGTTCAGCATGGTTTAGGAAAGGACTGAATGAACTTTCTCCTTTCTTCCTTCATTCTATAAATTTGTATTTTTGGCCTGCATATGTCAGGCACTGTGGAGCCAGGGGGGAGCCATTGCCTGTAGCCATTAGACTTTAAGCTCTGAGAAGAGGAGGCTTGCTTGCCCTGGTCAACCTTGATATCCCCGGCACCAAGAACAGAGCCTTCAGGAAATCTGTGAAGCTATCAGATATAAGGAAAAAACCAGGGCTAACCCAGATAAAGGGGGAAAAATGAGTAAGAGATGATTTGCCAGGGCGAGAAGGAAGGCAGAGAATAGAAGCAGGTGGAAGAGGAAGGGAGAATCATGAAGAGGAAAAAAAAAGAGAGGAAAGATGAGGATGGAACCTACAGGAGAGCGACCAGGGGTTGCCTAACCTCACAGCGCAGGTACCCATCAAGGCCAGACTGCCTGCCCTCTCGCATTCCCCATTCCACTCCAATGAGAGCAGACAGGGAGGAAAGACGGCCATCCCCAGAAGGCAGAGCAGACCATTTCCCTTGCTCAAATATTTATGTGAGTAGAAAGCAGCTGCAGCCAGGTGGCTGAGCTGACATCCAGGCCCTTCTATTTCTGAGGACTTTCTCATCAGGCTCATGTCATCTTTGGTTCTGTGACCTAACCAAATTGGACTTTTCATTTCTTTAAAAAAATACCTGATCCTCCTCCAAATGTTTTTCCTCTCGCTGCTTTTCAAAAATAAATAATAAAAACCTACATCCTTCATTCCATCACATTTCCTGGATTTGGCACATCAGGCAGTGAGGGTCACATCTACTTAAGTCACGTCTGTAGCCTTAGATCAGACAACTTGTGTCTGACTTGACCTGGCGTGACAACTTAGAAAGGATGAGACAAGAAAGTCGAGCAGGAATGGGAAAAAAGAAAAAGTCATTCTGCGTTTTCTTTCTTTATTTTCTTTCTTTTTGGTCAGCACAACTTTACAAATACTTTCACATTTTGTTTCATTTTTTTTTTCTCCCTCCTAAAGCTGGCTGTCCATAAAAAATTTAGGATGAATGTTCATTCCCTAAATGTCTTGGGTAATTGGATGGAATTTCCAGCAAGTGTCAAGTATTGAGGATAAAAAAATATCTCCTGACTTCAGCAGTATAATCCAAAAACTCTCATTAGTTACTCCACTTTATTTAAATATATATTTTTTTCTTCAATGTTTTAGGTGATGAAGAAGATTAAAAATGATCCCATAACAGTCAGTATAGTATTTTACATTCACTGACCTTTTGTGTAATTTGATATGTTCCTTTAGGAAGTCAGCTATGGCTGTGTTAGGTGAAAGCCTGATTTATAAACATTGTTCAGGGGTATGCAGGGAGGGGGTGAGGGGAGTATGTATTTTGTTCCCATCCTGGGTTTTTAATCTTTTAAATCCGTTCACACCTTTTAGCAGTTCATTAATGTATTTTTTATTCTTCCTCCTAAAATTACTGCCATATTTCCTCCACTAATGCTCAGTTCCTCAGGAGAACTAGGCAGAGCTGAGGTGGAGGTTTTAGGGCTGGGTTGAATGGAGGGAGAGACAAGGGTGTGACTGGGAAAAGAGAGCATCAAATTCTCAACCAGACAGACATTTCCTTCTTTCCTTCCTTTCTTCCTTCTTTCCTTCCTCACTTCCTTCCTTTCTGAGGGAGAGAAATGGGCAGGGAGAGAGGGAGATAGAGAATCCCAAGCAGACTCTGCACTGTCACTGCAGAGCCTGATTAAGGGCTTGATCTCATGAATCACAAAAACAAGAAAACAAGAGCTGAAAACAAAGGTTGGTTGCTTAACCGAATGAGTCACCCAGGCACCCTGGGACAGCCCATTTCTGGAGTGGCTAGAGCATGGCACATGGGCTAAGGAGATAGCTCAGACCCCCAAATTGCCATAGTGGATCAGACTCAAAGTGAGTGGTGCATATTATATGCCCCCAAATTTAACAAATTATTCATTTAACTAGTAAATTGTTCATTAGTAAGAAATACCTGGCTGTTCTCTCTGAAGTGCCTTCCTTGAATATTGACCACATTTGTCCCAAATAACCTTAAATTCCAAATCCACTGCCCCTGATGCCTTATTACAGACCGAACAAAACTAGTGCTTTAGGCTCACTAGTTCATCTGATCCTCACAGCTGCTAGGATGGGTGTGTTACAAGGTTTGCAAACAGTGAAATGGGACTTAATAGCTTATGACTTGAACACTCAGATCAAAGGTGCACTCTAAACACCACATCTAGACCCCTCATAAAGAAACTACGGAACAAAACAGTTTTTTTAAATTAAATTAAATTAAATTTTATTTTATTTTTTAAAGAAAAGAAGGTCTAAAATTTACCAGAGAGAAGTTCTGATTACTTTCCAAACAATGACAGCTAGTCTGGCAGCAGATTTCTCTATGGTAACACAACAGAAGAATAGTGTCAAAGTGCTGATGGAAGGAAAAAAAAAAGATGATGTAGAATCTTATACCCAGCTAAACCTAATTCAGAAATTATTATGAAATAAAGAAATTTTATGGATAAAATTCTAGGGAAGTTTACTGTCTACAGACCCCCTGAAAAGTGAACAAATCACAATAGGAATGATGGTGAACAGGCAAAATGGAAATTTAATTAATTGACTTCTCAGAAGTAAAAATATTTTATAAAATATTTTATAAATATTTAACATATAAAATATTGTATAAAATAATATCTAAGAGTGAGATAAAACTCTATATAATAATGAATAATAAATAAAATGGGGAGAAACTTCATGGGTTGTTAAAGTTGCTAAATCCTTGTCATGTGAAGAACAATACTGAATAAATTTGAATTCTGTTCGGAAAGAATAGTTTGCACAGAGATTAACATAGAAAGTTTCAGTTGTATCAAATTTTTTTCTTTTTTACTTAAAAAAACTCAAGAAAATATGTCTTACCATTAAGATTTGCTCAGTCTATGTGGTGGGTACATGGATATTATTTGTAGTTTTCTGTATATTTTGCATAATTAAAAAATGAAAGTCTCCCTTTTTATTTGTCAGCCTACAACAAAAACATTTAAAGTATATCCTCTCTCAGAAAAGAATTTGACTCTAGAATTTTAATTTCTGGAGATAGTACGAGTACCCAAAAGTTTAAATATAAGCATGTTTCCTGTCCCAAGTTTATGATATTGAAAATTAGAACTAAGTTCCTTGAAGTCTTTAACTACTTTATACCTGTGTTCTCTGAGGAACTAGCACTGAACTTAATATTAAGCCTTCAATAAATACATGTGGAAAGAATAAGTGAATAGACATGCTAAATGTCAAGAGGCAGGCAAGTATGTAATATGTTAGAAATTTTACCACTGAAAATATTTAAAATTTATATTCTGATATAAGTATAAATATTTTGATTCATATTCCTACCCAGCTATGCCAGAATAAAGTTACTTCCCTGAACTTCCCTTCCCTGTTAACTTCCCTTCCCTTCTTTTTTTTTTTTACGTTTATTTATTTATTTTGAGAGAGAACATAAGTGCAAGTCAGGGAGGGGCAAGAGAGAGGGAGAGAGAGAATCCCAAGCAGGCTCTGCACGGTCAGCGAGAAGCCCCATGTGGGGCTCAGTCTCATGAATCATGAGGTCATGACTTGAGCTGCTAAAACCAAGAGCCAATGCTTAATCGACTGAGCCACCCAGGCACTCCCTTTGCCCCATTATTTCTTCTTTCTCCTAAATAGGTCTCAATCAAATTTAAGGGAGAGGTTAATCAGACCTTCATTGGAGATTTAATATTTTTAGTCTTCCTCATACAGGTGCTCCCTCCTCCATCTCAACTGAGTTCTTCTCCCCAGTTTTAGCTGTCCCCTATGTGTCCTGCACCAATCTGTACCTCTGTCCTTTGTCACCCAGTATTTCTTCTTCCCCTGTAGTTCCTACTTTGAGCAATAATACAAACAAGAATTAATAATCTTTTTGAACATCCACTGGTTATTAATTCTAAAACAATTATGTGAGGTGGGGATTACTATTATCCCCATTTTACAGAAGCAGAGATTAAGACAGGCGATTAAGAAACTTGCTGAAAATTAGATACAGGGCAGGTGAATTTGTCCCCAGAACTGCAGCTCCTGACTAGTATAAGAACCTGCATCCTCTAGCTACAGGAAAATGAGGGGAAGGAGGAGGAGGAAGTGAAGGAGGAGAAGAGGAAAAGGAGAAGAACATGTATACTTGAACCTGACCTGTCCAGCCCAGTGTGCCTAGAGATGCTTTCTCTCATTCTCACTCGGGCAGCTGCAGAGATGGGGCCAAGTGACCTGCTGGTTCACACCAAGGGAGGATGGCCATAGTTCAGGATGATGGGGCCAGAGTGCCTCATCCTGAATTTTTAGTGCAAACTGCCAGATTAATGGATGAATAGTGCATGGTAAAATGGGGGCATCCTGCCCATTAGGATTCATGGTAAGTCTCTGATTGGAGTCACTATCCAATCCAAGATGTGAGCCAGGGACAGGTGAGCAGAGAAGGATGAAGGCCATGACTATGGAGAGAATAGCACATTCACAGCAATGCCTGAGGAGACTCTGAAGAAGAGAGATCAGAACCATGTTCCCTCCATCTTTCTTCAGGGATAGGTGAGACAGCAGTGAGATAAAAATGCTAAATGCCTTGGAGATGGCAAAGAGATTTTCTGCTCATCCAAGTTTTAACACGGACTTACAGCTCAACTCTGTGAGGCAGGCAGGGCAGAATTTACTGCCTCCATTTTACAGAGGAGGAAAGTGAGGCTCAGAGAAATTACATGGTTTGCAAAAGTTACAATATGAATGAATGGTAGGATTAAGATTGAAATGCGTGTGGACTTTCTGTCTCAAGGTCCCAGCTAAATCCTCTACACCTGGGCACTACCTGCCCATAAACTGTCTTTCCGGAATTTGGAATACCACCCCCCTTCCTCCCAGCAGGAGTAGGAGGCATCCAATGGCCCCAGGTTAGTGAACAGAACATTAGGCAGATCTCTGTCCCCTCACCCCCATGGTACACATTACACAGTCTAGGAATGGCATTTTGCTCTGCCTCACCCAGCTTCACTCTTAGATCCTGTTCCTATTTCCCCATTAAAATCCCTCCTCACCTATGGACCCTGTCCACTGAGCAGCTCTGGTCCTGAGGATGCCATGCCAAATGGTTATAACATGCAGGAAGTGTTTATTTGGGGGCCATGCTTCCCAGGGCTCAACCTGATGGGTTTGAGGATGGCATCCATTACCCAGGTCCTGCCTGACCTGACCCCCCAAAACTCTGTCCTTTGAAGCCCCCCTTCTATTTAACACCTTCCCTATTGGCAGTGTCTTCTCTGGCAGCAAAGGACATGGTGTGATACAGTGCTTCACACAGTGTGTGTGCTCCATAAATATTAAATAATGACAGGAAATTTTTTCAAAAAGATGAAGGTTCCACCTCTTAGCACTCTCCTCCGTTGTACATCTTTGCCAAGAGTGGGTTAAGATGGTCTGTCTTTTAGCAAGACTCAGGGTTTAGAGATTAGTGAAGTGAGAATTGGTCAGGCTTAATGGCACAGATAATATTTTATTTTTATTTCAATTTTAATACACTATCAACATGCAATGAAGTAAGATATACGGCAACACTTGAGGAAGGAACTGCCCTCCAACTTATCTTCAGTTACCAATTTGGGACTAGTTTCTGAAGTTATTTTTCTGCCAGTCTTAAGGATCTCAGAAAATTTTGGCTTCATCAAAATGACATATTAGGAAGGGTAAAGGTCACCTTAAACTTTGCACAAGAAATCAGAGTAGTGTTTGACCATGACACTTGGAAATTTTTTCCCCCAGAGATATAAAGAAGCTAGAAAAGAGGAAAACTTCTTTCCTCTGAACAATGAACTTTCTTCATTCTCTCATGGCATCCAAGATATTTATTTTGATCTCAGATACCATTAGATGTACAAATGGCTTAGCAAGCTAGGAAACTGATCTAGCTGTGAAGACCTTCGGGATTATAACTCCTTATTTATGTCTGTGGCTCCATTAGACTGGGCATCCTTCAGGTCATGGACCACATCTAACTCATCTTAGTGTCTTTATCGCCCAGCACACTGCCTGGTACATAGAAGGCACCCATTATAAGTTTGATGAATAACAACAATAATAAAATAGTTAACAGGTGTTGAGTGTTTACAACAGGCCAAATGCCTCTGAGTATTTTATGGGTAGCATTTTACATTGAATATTCAGTATAACCTTATAGGGTGGCATTATGGACTGAATTGTGTTCTCCCCAAAATTCATTTATTGAAGTCCTAACCAGTACTTCAAAATGTGAGTTTATTTGGAAATAGGGTTCCTTGCAGATGTAATTAGTTGCATAAAGATGAGGTCATACTTGAGTAGTGTAGGCCCCTAATCCAATATGATCAATGTCCTCATAAAAAGGAGAAATTTGGACATCAACATGCATATAGGAGAACACCACATGAACATGAGGTCAGAGATCAGGATGATGCATCTACAAGCCAAGGAATGTCAAATATTGCCAACAAACCAGCAGAAGCCAGGAGAAAGGCACGGAACAGATTTTTCCCTCACAGCCTTCAAAGAAACCAACCCTGCTGCCTACACGTTAATCTCAAACTTTCAGCCCCCAGAACTGTGAGACAATATATTTTTGTTGTTTAAGCCACTCAGTTTGTGGTACTTTGTGACAGTTGCCCTAGGACACTAATGCAACATACTCTTATTATTCCCATTTAATAACTGAAGGGAACAGAGCCACAAAGGAATTAACTTAACTGAGATCAAAGAGATAGGAAGTGTTGAGACCAGGACAGTCTGACTCCCCATGGCTTACTACATGACTTTCTATGTGTAGGAAGATGTTCCTGGCCTGCTGAGACACCTGAAGGAGCTGCTTCATCTCCCAGTCTTGGTTTCCTCTTCACTGGGCCAAATGCACCGAGTTCCCATTCTGGGCATTGGAACGCTTGCATAAAGGTAGGAAATATGTCCTTTTCCCTCAAAGAGTTGACAGTAGTGTTGGAAAGATGAGAAAAGTGAAGAGCCTACAACATAACAGGTGCTTTACACAGGGTGTGCCAGACAACTCTCACACCACACTGTGAGGAAACTGTGACCTATAAAGTGACATTGTCAGCATCCTCACAGCTAGGAAATGACAGATCTGAGAGGGTCTGCCATGTCTGTCTGGCTTCAGGACCCATGGCCTTTCTATTCCTTCTGCCTACAAACCTACACAAGACAATCCAAGACCAAGATGTGAACAAGTGAATAATGATGGCGCCCACACAACTGATCAGGGCTCAAACTAGCTCTTGCCAACCCTGATACTGTGGCAGTGATGAGGACAAGAAACAGGGTTAGAGAGGTGCATGGGTATGTGTGTCCAGTGGTTTGGGATTTAAATACTCATGGTTATCTTATTTAACTCTCCCAACAGCTCAACAGGAAAGCAGTGCTTACACTCTGGATAATGTTTCTCAACTGGAGGAATTTTCACCCCCTAGCAGACATTTGCCAACATCAGAGGCATTTCTGATGGTTACCATGGGGGGTGTAGTGGGTGGTTGGGGGTGTGTGTGCTACTGACTTCTAGTGAGTAGAGACCAGCAATGCTGCTAAACATCCTGCAGTGCACAGGACAGTCCACCCTCCAAGCAAAGAATTCCTGTCCCCAAGGTCAGCAGTGCTGAGGTTGAGAAACCCTGCTCCAGTTGATGAAACTGAGGCTTCCAGAGGTTGAGACATTTGTTCAAGCTCACACTGCCATGATTCATACTCAGATCTCTTGTCTCTAGGCCTAGTGTACTTCCTACTCTACCACACTGCCCTCTTTTTGATATGAAACAAGAAGTCACATCCTAAGTTTTGGGGAAGAAGAAATGTTTGAAATGTTGGTTGGAGAAATATTTCTGGTAGCTGTATTGTGAGGAGAAACAGGAGAACTCAAATCACTGCCCTTCTTCCTAGGAATATTCTCTCCTCTCAAAACTCCCTGGCTGTAGTAAATGCTGGGTTGCTATGTCTAGATCCCCCCCTTTCTCCTAGCTGCTCAGCCCCTCTCCTAGAATTGCCCCGAACCCGAGAGCCACCCTGCCCAATAGCAAGCCCCCTGGTGGGTGACAGGTAGAAAGGCCCAGTCCCCTTGCCTCAAGATGGGACAACCCTGAAGGGCCATCCCAGCTGCAAAGTTCCCCCAGCATTGGCTGGGGCCTCTTTGTGGGTTCATGCATCCCTCTGCCAGCCCTGCTTCTCTCACTCTCTCAAAGATGCTGTTTACCAGTAAACCGCCTACACACAAAACTCCATCTCAGAGCCCTTGCCACAGGAAACCTGATCTAAGTCACTATTAAAAATGATCATTTAAGGACTGTAAATAGCTCATGATGTAACAGTAAGTGAAGAAAATCATAACAAAAACTAGATATATGCTATGATATCAGTTTTATATGAAGGAAGATGGCAATAGTGATTAAAAGCTTGAGTTTGCATGTATAGGAGGATTAGGAGGAACTTAACGGAGGACCATGGGGGAGAAGAAGGGGAAAAATAGTTGGGGAGAGGGAGGGAGGCAAATCATGAGAGATTCTTGAATGCTGAAAACAAACTGAGGGCTGATGGGGGTGGAGGAAGGGGGAAGGGGAGTGATTGGCATGGAGGAGGGCACTTGTGGGGATGAACACTGGGTATTATATGGAAACCAACTTGACAATAAACAATTTAAAAAAAATAAATAAAAGCTTGAGTTCCAGAGAAAGACAAACCTGAGTTCAAATATAAGCTCAACAAGTACTAGCTGTGCAACCTTGAACCAATTGTATAACTTCTTTGAACCTGTTTTTTCATTTACAAAATGAAGACAATAACAATACCTACATCTTGGATTGCTATGTTAAGAGTAAATGATTTGGTGGATGTAGGATATTTAGCATGGTGTTAACTCTTTTAGAAAAAAAGACATTAGGAAATCTGATATGATGTTAATGCTCAATACCCATGAGTGTTGGGGTTAGAAGAGACTTTATTTTCTTTTCAATTCTCCATACTTCCTAAAATTCTACCATTAACAAATTGTAAAGGACATCTATGATTACAGCATCATTGCCTCCATTTCAGCTGTGCTTAATTTCTATTTGGGGACAATGGTCCAGAGATGCTGGTTCCATGGTCCCAACCACTACTACCATGACCTGCATGGAGCATGTAACTGAGACTGATCCAGTCAGTTTGTTCGGTCCTGGTGCCCCCAGGGGGTTTTTCAGGGTAGGCAAATGACGTAAGCCATTCCAATCAAAGTGAGTTTTGGGACTTTTGCTTGGAATACTGGGACAAAAGAGGACACTCTATTACATGCTGTGAATGAGGAAGCACTTGTCTTAGGAGCTTTGATAGCCATCTTGTAACCACAAGGTGAGACTGCCTTAGGTGAATACCTTGGAAGGCAGAGCTAAGAAAAAAGCAATCTCGTCTCTGGTGACACATTGGCTCTCTGAATCAAAACACAACCTATCTTGCATTGAAAGACCGTACTTGCCAAATACCTGCACACCAGGTCCCCTCGCGCCAACTGGTCCTGGGGGGGGGGGGGGGGGGGGC
>NW_024081154.1:0-35466 GCF_003009895.1 Hyaena hyaena
TGATTTTGTTTAATTTATTGTTAGATTCTGGTTACTAGTATTTTGTTGGGATTTTTGCATCAATGTTTATCAAAAATACTGGCCTATAGTTTTCTTTTTCTTTTTCTTTTCTTTCTTTTTTTTTCTTTTTTTTTTTTTTTTTTTTGGAGTGTATCTGCTTTTGCTTTCAGAGCAATGTTGGCCTGGTACAATGAATTTAGAAGTTTTCTTCTGTCTTCTATTTTCTGTAATAGTTTGAGAGGAATAAGTATAAATCCTTCTTTAAGTGTTTATACTTATGTACTTATTGCCATCTTTTTACTTGTTTTATAGTTGCCTTTATAGTTCCTCTCTATTCCTTTCGTCTCATGCTCTCTTCCCTTTTATGGATTTATTTCAGTTGGAAACCTCTGAGATTCCTGAGTCTGGATGTCTGTTTCTCCAGGTTAGTCATTATTTTTTTAAATAAGTTTCTGTCCTTTTCTCTCTTTTTTCTCTTTCTGGATGCCTATAATGCAAATATTGGCCCACTTGATACTGCCTCATAAGTTCCTTAGGCTATCTTTACTCTGTCTCATTCCTTTTACTTTTTTTCCTCTAACTGGAAAAATTCTATGGCCCTGTCTCCAAGTTCATTGATCCTTTCTTCCATTTATTGTAGTCTGCCGTAGAACCACTCCATTGTATTTTTCATTTAAGTTATTATATTCTTCAGCTCTGTTATTTCTGTTTGATACTTTCTTATGTTTTCTACCTTTTTATTGAAATTCTCACTTTGTTAATGCATTGTTTTCCTGACATCAGTGAGCATCTTTATGATAATTATTTTGAACTCTTTATCAGATAAATCACCTATCTCCATTTCATTAAGATCTGTTTCTGGAGTTTTATTGTATTCTTTTGTTTGGAGCATATTCTTTTTTCCTTGACTCTCTGTGTTGACTTTTGGGCATTAAATAAAGCCATCACCTCTCTTAGTATTGACTCACCTCCTAAGATGAACCTTATTGTTCAGCCCAGCTCTAGCTCTTGGTTGTCTCTCATATTTGTGATTATCTGAGATCTCTTCTTCATTGTTCCCAGTAGTTGAAGGTATGCCAAAACATGGTAGTGTCCCAAAGGAGAGAATCTAAGTCAACACTTGGATGTAAGCTGATTAGAAAATAAACCCTCAGGAAGCAGCATTTAAAATACGAAATTATGCCTCTTTCAGGTAAGACTGGGAGATTGGTGTTCTGTCTCCTCCCTCTGCATTATGCCCTGATGGGCTATAGTATTAGCCAGCAAAGAACTTTTTCTTTGTTTGCTACAGTACTGCAGGACCCATGAATTGAATAGAAGCTCCACTGACTACCAGAGCCATGTAATCAAGGGCTGTGTCATTTGGATGACAGTCACAAAAGCCAAGGCACAAAATGTGTGCACAAGCTCCTTGCAGGGAGATACCAGCTATGTGGAGCTGGGAAAAGGGAGAATGTAGAGATGGATTTTCCTGACCTCCTTAGTCTTTCAGGAGGATCACTAGATGTGTACTGAAAACAGGATCCTGACCTGTCACAGCTTTTAAGGTATACAAATAGGCATCATTCAGGGAAAGTCTGAGAGATGCACATTTCTTTCTGCTCCCTCTGCACTGCATCCTGAAAAGACACCCATGGCAAGAACTTGCAAGCCTATTAAGAGCTATTTCTTTGTTTGCTATAGTCTGGTGGATTTCCTGAGTGCAAGGCTTTCACATCTAGGTGCATTGGGTGTCCATCCTTCAGGTGGAAGTCTTAAAACTCATGCCTAAACATGCACTAGATGTTGTGTTCAAACCCTTCTTTCTTTAGGGAGAAGTTGGGACTTGAGAGTTTGCTTCAGACTGTATATCACTATGTCAAGAATGGGGTTTATGGTGAGAGTTGTATTTCAGCTTTTTCTATTCATTTCAAAGTGGGGTTTTTTTTTCCCCTCATTCAGTTGATGTGTAGGAGTCACTTAACTAGTTTCTGGATTTCTTTCAGAGAAAATTGTTCCATATATAGCTCTAGATTTGGTGTGTCCATGGGAAGATGAGAGTTCAGGAGCCTGATGTTTCCATCTTGGACAAGAGCTCACAGGCACATTTAAAAAACTATGGTCCTAAAGTCATTTTAATATCTTAGAGGAATAGAATTATTCCATTAAAAACTATGTTGTTTGAGTTGCCTTTGGCAGTCCTACACTATCTTTGTACTGCTTGGTCCTTCCTCACAGCCAAGGTACATGATGGTATATAAATGATGAAGCTGGGGCCTTGGAAGGCTCAGAAGGGCCTTAGAGATAAACTATCATGCAACTTTCACCTGCAGCCTAAAAGGACACTCCAAGAAATTAGACAGTAAATAATGGGATATGTCACTCAGGAAGACCCCACAGAAAAAGACACTTCACAAAAAAAAATAACTAACTGTAGCCCAAAAGAAGCATAACCAGGGGACTTTAGAAAGGAAGCTTCAGTGAAACAAGGCAGTCAGAAAAGAAGGAAACATTAATGTTATATTATTGTCTTTCTATTAACATTGGGAATGGAGTGAGGAGATGGTCAAGAGTACAGTTTTCTGAAAAAGATATGGCAAACCAACTTGAGAGTCATCCTGAGGAACCAACACTGATCTGCATCTGGAGTCAAAGTTCTGAGTCAGTCAGGAGACTTAGGTGTGTTTCCTGTGAGGTCAGAAGCTAAACCCATAGTAATTGTAGCCCAAAGTTTAAAAGGAGCAGTTAGAGAATATGTCTGCCAGGAATGGAAAGAATGTGACAGCTCAAGGACAATTCTGACCCATTATAATGGAAACCATCCCTCAGATTCAAGGATCTTCTTTGCAAATTCTTAGTCACACAATGTGTTGTCTAAGGTCTCTAGAACTTATTTTGGAAAAGAACAATTGCTTTTTACCTTTACAAAACTGAGATGCAGTAAGTACATCATGGCTAGTGTATATGCACATGTTCATGTCCACATGGGTCCCCATGCACGTGCATGTACACACACACACACACACACACACTACTTTTATACTTCCTGGTATTCTAAACCAAAATATGGCTCAACTCCATAGCTTGACAGAAACACAAAGAGGGGAAATTAGAAAAAAATTCCCACATATCATAATCTGGCAATACTAATACTACTGCAGTCTACCTTTCCAGTGGAGTCTAAGCCTCACCTTCTGCTACATTTTCAAAAGTGGTAAAAAGCACACATTCCAAGAAAGCAGATACTTTGCTGCTTCCTATGTGGCCATGTCCTACAAAAACACACATGCAGGGGGTTGCCTATTCA
Source organism: Hyaena hyaena (assembly GCF_003009895.1). Lineage (NCBI taxonomy): Eukaryota > Metazoa > Chordata > Mammalia > Carnivora > Hyaenidae > Hyaena > Hyaena hyaena. The sequence continues at coordinate 3,287 of NW_024081154.1, forward strand.
TGTCTTTTAATGATTCTGGTGAGATACCCAGTATCATACAATCAATGCAGAGATAGCAGGTTTTCTGGTCTGTGTTCTAAAATGTGCTGCATCCCTTTAGCACGTTAGGCTTAATCCACAGAAGAGAACAGGTTAATGGTATCTACTTCCACTTAAATATTAAGCAAATAGCTTTGTTCAAAGGCAAACTATAACTGAAAAATAAAACAAAAAACTTTGCTTGTAAAATTTTTAAAAATAGTGATTAATGGACATACTTAACAGGGTATTGCCTACATTCATCTCTGTCATAAGTTGCCTTGATAGCTTTTAGAGCCTTTTATCTGTGTTAATTTTGAAAGAGATTATCATGAGAAGTATGTTTTGAGATGTCACCTTTCATTTCTTAGGACTGGGTGGTAAGCTCTCTAGGAGTGTAGCCTGAAGCTTAATGAGGATGCCACCTCTGTGTCACTGCAGTGCAGAGGATTGGAAAACTTTCTTGCTCTTCTCTGGGCAGAAAATGCTACTGTTTCTTCTAATGCCATATTCAGGGTCAAGATCAATGTCTATTTCTAAGAGTCAGGCTTGGGTAATAACTCAATATTAAATGCTTGACTGAATAGAGTTCTTTCTAATCAACTACAGTATATACTCTAAATCCCTTATTAGGGATACAAAGGCAAAAAAACAGAACTGGGTCTCAAACAATCCATACACTGTATAAGTAAGGGACATGAGGTCAGCTCTTAATAATCTGGTTGGATTCGCCTGGCATGACCCTAGAACCATGTAACTCTAATGAAGCTCTGTCATGATTTGGGGAACTGCTATGAGATGACAGAGGACTTAGGTTTAGAAGCTGGAAATCTTGATTTTCTTCCTGAGTGTCTTCTGAAATAATGCAGATTTTGGTATACCACTATTCAACTTATAGAAGAAATCTTATGGACCAAACTGTTCAACTGAGATTCATTGGCCCACTACAATCTATAAGAAAGTTACAGGAAAAAATGATACAATTTTATTTATTTAAAAAAAATTTAAATGTTTTATTTATTTCTGAGAGAGAAAGAGAGAGATAGCGTGAGCAGGGGAGGGTCAGAGAGAGAGGCAGATACAGAATCTGAAACAGGCTCCAGGCTCTGAGCTAGCTGTCAGCACAGAGCTCAATGCGGGGCTTGAACCTACTAACTGCGAGACCATGACCTGAGCTGAAGTCGGACGCTTAACCAACTGAGCCACCCAGGTGTCCCAAAAAATACAATTTTAAAGACAGAACTAAAAAGAAAAGGAAAGGGCCCAGCATGTCCAATATCCTCCTGATGGTTGGCATCAATGTCTGTTTTTGTTGTGCTCTTTGGCTGATGGAAGCAACCAAAGTTCCTACTGGAATTTCCAGTAGGTATACCCACACACATCTTTCACCACACTAAGAGTCACCATGCTGCTCAGACCCAAATCCTGAGTCATCATCTAAGGCTTGCTTTGTAGAATCAGAGATGGATCCTTTCCCTAAATGGGACATTTAGGAAGTGGCAGCATTTTCCATCTGAAAAACAAATGGCTGTTATACAGATCTCGATTCAACACAAACATCACAGTTATCTTTTCCCTGTTGGTTTATAGATTCAGGCCTGTAATGACATTTTACCAACTATTGATCCAATCCCCTGTGGAAAGGCATGATCATGTGTTACCTCCTACAAGCAAAGCACACCTATGAGTGCTATAACAGAGCTAAGGTTTTTGTGACTTTACCTATGAAAGAACTGGGGCTCCAATGGGGATATGTAACTTATCTAGTGCCACAGGCAGGTAAATAGCTGAACTAGGGTTCAAATCCAGGTCTGCCTGATTGCAAAATTCATGCTCTTTCCACATAATACTCATTGCCAACTGGTTCACTCTAACTTCACTCTGAATGGGAATGGAAAAGAGGAAGGAAAATCTGAGACTGAAAAAGCAAACAATGCTCAAGACAGCAGTTAAGGAATTCAAGTCAAGACAAGAAATCCAGAATCCAAACAAAGATTGTCAGGGACTATTGAGCAGAGTGGGTCATGGAAAAACATGATGACAAAGTGACTGCAGCCCTGCCCCAGGTCAGGATTAGCTGGAAACTGGACACACAACACAAGGGAGAGACATAACCCGGATGCTGAGACAAAAGACTGCCCCCAAGACCAGATGCTTTCATTCTCTTCTCGCCTTGGTCTTGCCAATCCTCAGTAAGTCTGGCCTAAAGCCCTACAGGTGAGAAAAATGGGAAACAGCTGACGGGCTAGTGCATAAGAGAGCAGGGAGCAGACCCTCTTCTCTGGCAAAGCCATTCCCCTGACAGGTGGGAAGAGAAGAGCCTGTTCCCAATCAAACCGAGTTGGATGGAAATAGCTAAGATGAAAAACAAACTCGATGCCATCCCTTCAAAATCTCCACATGCAGCAGGAAGCGGCTGCTGAGCTGGACCTTGGTGGGAGAGAAAGAAACCTTCCCAGCTGAGAACTGACACATAAAGACCCGTGGCCAGCTCCCTACAGGCAGGAGAGTGCTATATCCAGATGAAATCCTGACTCAGAATAGTTACGATAATAATAGCAGCAACATTTATTGAAAACTCCTTATGGCCAAACACTTGGCACACGTGTCTTTATTTTGTGACCCAGAAATGCTGGGGTTTCCCCATTTTTCAAGTGAGGATGCAGTGGTCCTCAGTGGTTAAATGATTCACCCATTATAAGGAGAAGCACACACTCTTATAGAAGAATGTCTCAACATGTGCCTAGAATATCGAACTCCAAAGCCTTTGCCCTTCCAGCTGTAGCCTGTGAAGGTATTCTCCCTGAACCAGACAGCAAAACCTGGGGTACAGACAAGAGGAGCACAGACCCTATGAGTGCCACCCATCTACTCACTGGAAGCCCCCCACACACACACACACATGCTTTTTATATAAAACTTTACAAGATTTCAAAATCTTTTTATTTTTTTAACTTTATTTAATTGTTTTAAGAGAGATGGAGAGTGGGGATGGGCAGAGAGAGAGAATCCCAAGCAGGCTCCACACTGTCAGCTCAGAGTCCCTCACAGGGCTTGAACTCACCAACTATGAGATCATGACCCAAGCCAAAATCAAGAGTCAGATGCTTAAACAACTGAGCCATCAGGCACTCCTTCTTTTTATTTTTTTTCCTGATGGAGAAATGTTTTATTTGTGTTTGTTTTTTTAATAGTTTATTGTCAAGTTGGTTTCCATATAACACCCAGTGCTCATCCCCACAAGGGCCCTCCTCCATGCCCATCACCCCCCTTACCTTCTTTTTATTTTTAAAATGACCACACATATCCCTTTTCTTCCCAAAAGATATGTCTTAAGACAAATTTAATTGGAAACACAATTTTTAAGCAGGAATATAAAATAGTTCTTTCATACTCCTCTTAAGGACAGCTTCCTTAATAATCTTTTCTCAGAATTTAGGATTTTTCAAAATGGAAATATTTTTTAACTTCAGAAGTATAATACATCAATTTTTTTTATATTTAGGCACATGTTTACAGTTACTAGATCCAAATTTTGCACCAATATTTCTTCATTATTCTAGCTGAATTCCATAAAAATTAAGACAGTTGGGCTAATTTTACAGAAATGTTCCCAGCTAGCAAATTTAATCCCTTAATTTTGGGCTAGAAGTTGTGGGATCTACCAGTCAAAATATAAGTTACTTCCGTGCAAGAAAAACATTTAAAAGACATTTTCCCCATACCATTAACCAGAATGTAGACTATTGAGCACATTGGGCCTATCTAAAGAACAAGACTTAGAAAGCTTCATATGAAAAAATAAACACATTTCCTAGCTGATCTGAAAGCTCTAGTTTGAATTTTAAGCACACTGCATCTTTCAAAAATCTGTCTTATGGAAGTTGCTTTAAGGGCACGTACATATTAGTTGGTGGTCTTTATCAGTAATTTTACTACCAACACCAGTAAGACCCTTCAAAGAAATTCCCAGGGACTTTTGTGCCTAAAAGAGCACCGTTTAGTCAATTTCACTGTCTTTGTTCCCAAATGCTCTTCCAAAAAAGCACAGAAGCTGAAAACAACATCAGAAAAATATCCTCAAAAATGGTTCACAACATTCTAATGGGTTACAGATGGGTTGGGAACCTTCCTGCCATTTTTATTGTTTGCTAGCTTCCTTTCTTCTGTCCGGGGTTTTATTGCTTGCTTTCCTTGTTAGCCCCCTTGATGCTTAAATTAACCCACTGAATCTTTCCACACCAGTGGACAGGGCCAACAACCTTTTGCCCTCTAGCTGACTGAGAAGGTCCTCAGGCTTTGGATTGTATTTCCATAATCTGGAACAGAGGATATGTATATTAGTCAGGCCCAGCAAGGTGGTTAGAAAGTATATTTCTGTAAAGATATTAAACTTACTTTAACAAAAAAATGTTTTCTTTAAGTCTCCACAGTTAGAATAATGTCCTTGGAGACCAGGGAAGCTTATCCAGATCAGCTTTATTAGGTCGAATATCAATCAGTAAAGCTGAGGCTGCCAGAGGATTATTATGTTAGGAAAGTAAGTCAGCATGTTAATGGTTCTGCCTGTTAGCAGTGTTAACCGGTTCACAAGACTGAGAAGGATTATTACCTGACACTTGTGTACCCTTGCTGAATTGGGAATGTGACAGCTCAAATCCAACTTAAATTAACTACGTCAGATGTCATGGACTTGGAAATAAAAATTGATGAAGCTAAACAACAGAAGACAAGATGGAGCTTGGGAAGTGTACTGGATCAGGAATCAGAAAACTTGGATTCTGTCTCAGTGGCCACCTCCAGGTCTTCAGGAGGAACCTACATTGTGTTTGCCCAGCCTTAACCCCAGTTTCTGCCGGGAAATGCTCATCTTTCCCATTCCACCAAGTGCTTCCAGTGGGGCTGTTGACGAGATGCTTGCTGTGCATGATACAAGTCACCAGAGCTTGTATCTGCCCTAGGATGTCTCATTTTGAACTAAGAGACCTCGGCTGTCTGTGCTCTGCAGCAGAATCTGGGTGTCACCATTGGTACTGTTTCCTCCACATGCAAGAAACAGTTCTGTAGAGGGAAAATAGGGTGCTGACACACCATGAGATGCAGAGATGAGAATCAAAAAATCCAGAAACTGCCCAGCTCTAATTCCATCATACTGAGAACTTGACCCAAAGTTGCTCTTCCCATAGTTTCAGTTCATGAGCCACTACATTACCCTCACACCAGCGCCTACTTGATGTGGGTTTCTTTCAGCTGGAAAAAAAAATGCCTGACAGACAAGAATGCTATGAAATAATCTTTCTGGGCCTCAGCATCTTTGAAAAAACTTTAAAAGCACTGTATTGCTAGGGATGTAGTTTTCTCTGCTGTCAAAAGGACCTGAAATAAAAGTTTCTTACTCACAAATAAAACTTCGAAGCTTGGCTTACCACTCTGCTCTGTGAATTTGTTCGGCCTTAGTCTCTTTCTCTACAGTGGTGCCTACCAAGAAATTACTGCACAGCCAGGACAGGGATTTGTTGCTATCTCTGCTTGGCAGGATTTGATCATAGTAAGGGGCCAATGACCATGTGTGTTTCTTGTTCTTCTCTCTTGTGAATGGGAGTTTTTGCTTTCATTAATCCACTATCACTATCACTATATGATGAGTGTAAGGAGGAAACAGATGACTTGTTTTTACTATGTCAAGAAACCTCATTTAGATGTGATGGAGATGACTACACATCCCCCAGAGACCTTAGACTTTGAGCTGGGTGCAGAGACTCAGTGCTACATTGAGATGGTCTCTCTTGGGCAAGGGCTGGGTGTGGTCTATAAGGGATGAAATATGAATATGGATATTTGATTGGCTAAAATGGATATGTTGACAGAGATAGCTAATTATTACCAAATATTACCTTATTAAAAGAATACCCAGTTTTTAGCTGGGTGGACCATTGCAAAATAAAGAGTGCATATCCCAGGCTCCTTGCATCTAAGATGCCATGTGATCAAGTTCTGGTTAATGGGATACAGCAGAAGTGACATACTCACCTCTGCTGGATCATGCTCCAAAAGAGAGAAGCATGCCTCCTTTTCCCTCTTATCCTCACTCTTGATAACTGTTATGCTGACTGGGTGGTAAACCATCTTGGATGGTAGCAGATGCTACCAATCCCTTATGAATGGTGAGCAATTAAACAGGAGGATCCTGGGTCCCCAACACAGTAAATCTGCTATATCAGCCTTGGACTGATAGGAGAGAGAAATACTTCTGTCTTGGTTAAGCCACTTTACATTGGTCTCTGTGAGGGCAGCTAGATATTATTTCCTAATATCACGAGTACTATGTAAATATATATCCAGGTAGGTATTCATTTCAACTTGAAGTTACTAAAAGTTAAGGACTAGGACCAGTCAATTTCCAATGTGAATAGGAAACTGTGATGCATGTTGGAGACAAAACTTTGAAGTGATTAAGATGGGTCGCAGTGCTTTTGTCTGTCCTTCCTTCCCCAGTTCCTTGGGGCAGCCATGCACTTGCCTTATTCTTGGAAACATCCCCTGCCCAGGCTCCCCCTCATTCTTGCCATGCATGAAAGGCACTGGTTGCCTTGGTCTCACTGAGGCCAAGCAAAATTTGAAGTGAGCTTTCTCCCACAGAATCAGATTATTAAGAACATAGGTGTGGCTGCTGGGACAGAGAAAGCTGATAGGGCCTCTGAGCCACTGTGACAGGAATAAGCCAGGGGCAATCCTAGGATCAGAACTGATCCCCATGCCCCTACACCCCCTTTCTTACCCCTTAGCCCCATTGTGAAGCAAGTAAAGGATTAGCACCTGACTCATTTGGTTAGCAAGGCTTACCAGGGACCTTGCTTCAAGGATAAATCTAGTGTCCATTCTGATTTATTTGGCTCCAAGTATATGAATAACTAACTACTTTGAACCATCTTTGCATGTATGCCTATATTTTTCCATCCATCTGCACGTTCAGACCATTCAAAATGAGTTTTCAGGGGCGCCTGGGTGGCTCAGTCCGTTAACCATCCGACTTTGGCTCAGGTCATGATCTCGCAGTTTGTGAGTTCGAGCCCCATGTCGGGTTCTGTGCTGACAGTTAGCTCTGAGCCTGGAGCCTGCTTCAGATTCTGTATCTCCCTCTCTCTCTGACCCTCCCCTGCTCCCTTCCTCTCTCTCTCTCTCTCTCTCTCTCTCTCATAGAAATAAATAAAATGTTAAAAAAAAAACAAAAAACAAAATGAGTTTCCACAGCTGGGTGTCTGCTCAGTTTCCCTGACTGTTATTCCTTATTCCCATTGGAAGTGGAGCTCTGTCTTCAAGCTCATGTCCTGATAACCTGACACATTCTTGCAAATTCCTTTCCTCTTTAGTACTAGATGGGTCCTACTATGAATGGAAGAGACTATTAATACCATTTCCCTGCCTGCCATCTTGACTCTTGTAGCCAAGCATAGCTTACCATATGAGAGCCCATTCACAGACACCTACCTAAGCACACTTAGTGGTGTTATATAGATTGTAATTGAAAGCCTTGAAATCAGGATACATGGGTTCAAATCCTAGGTTGAACTCTTAAAGTAATAAATGTGGCCTTGGGAAAATTAATCTATCTAAGCTTCAGTAACTTCATCCTCAGAATCAAATGTATAATGCTTACTTCACAAGCTTGCAATTAAGAATTGAATGCTACATAATAAGTAGTCAAGAAATGGTAGTTGATCTGTGTACCACCATAACTGTGCTCATCATCCACTTGGCTATTATCCTGCAGCTATCAAGCTGCCGCTCATCAGTTGGCTTCCACAGGTGAGATATTCTCCTTGATCCATCTGGTCCATCCCTATCTCACCTGACAGTTTTGCCAATCCCCAGGTGAGCGTGCTTGATCCCACCCAAAGCATGGTGACCTTGTTCATGGCAGGCCCTCAGCACCTGTTTATGGAATCAATGAATGAGTGAGAACATGAATTAAATATGGTGCCAATATCTATTGTTTTCTAAACACAAACGAAATAGTTACTATAAGCAAAGACCTGCTTCCACTGTTGTGGGAAGTACATGGATTTGGCTACCCCCAAGGCATTCACCATCCTTTGTCCCTTAGTGTCATTGTCAGGAAGGACAGGACGAGTTAGTTGACATATCATCTCTTCATACTCCACACTCCTACAAGCATCCTAGAACTCACAGGAAGAGAACCACTACAAAGGGCATTAGTATCTGCTTCTGAGTTCCTGGGATTAACCCAACTCTTATGCTCTGGTGGCCTCAGTGGTAGACATGAGTCAGTCAGAGCAATCTGTACTCCCTCTCTACAGAGGGACTGCTTCACTCCCTGCACACATGGAGGCCTGACCCACTGAGAGGCCAATCAGCAGGGAAGAAGGAGGTAACAAGAATATGAGTGCCACTATGAGTTTCCCTGCAGGGAAGGAATTTCCAGAGTCTGGCACAAAATCCAAGAGCAGCTGCTCCTGCCCTGGGAACAGCACTGGCCTCTGGTAGAGATAAAATTGAGAAAATGTGAGAAGAGGAACATTCCCAGCTTTTGGACTTACAAATATGCCACCTATTCCATGACAGGGGACAGGTCCACATTCCATCACCTCAGAGCCTGACCCCTCAGCACAGCCCTAGGGTCTAGAACAAAGAAAAATGTTTATTTGGCTTTGCTCCAATGATGATCTCAACCTTGCCTTGAGAACCTGTATGCATAGATAAAAACCATCTCTTTCCCTTTGTTCTCCATTCTCAAGCACAAGTATCATGTTCTGAGAACTATTTACATCATTTTAGAAAGGGGTGGGAATAAAAATAAAGTTAGGAAGGGCTGGAGTAACAAAGGAAAAGAAAGCAATGTGATGAAAGAAGAGTGAAGATTGAGATAAATGGCAGAAATGGAAGAATTAATAATGAAACAACCAGTTGGTGGTATTACATAACAAGCAAAACATAGGCCAAAGGCTCCCTGTCGGGTTTATGGTTGCAAGAACCTTTCCTCCTGGAGACCTACAGATGACTGAACTTGGCATCTGAGTAGATCATGGAAAAATCAGAAATGCTATCAAAGTATTTCACAATAATTTTCCTCCTCACTGGCTACAGGTACAAGCAGTGTCCATGGAGAGGTTCCAACCCTCAGGTCTGTGGCTGCTAGTTCAGACTTTCCCTGTGGATGCTCTCTCCTCTTCCTGCTCACACAGCCTCAGCCACTGGGTTTGATCCAGGCAGAGCCATGTTCAGCAGACCATGTCCAGCAACGTGGCCCTCCAATTTGGCCTAGAGGGCAAGCATGTCTGGTGGGCAGAGAAGAGATTAATTGTGGCTAAGGAATCAAGGCTTCCCTTGGGCTCTGTCCACCTCGGGCCCAGACCCGCATTTCAGTATATTCTATAAGCTAACTGAGGGATAAAACAGAAGAAGGAACAGCCATGTATTCTGGCATTTAACTTTATTCATTGCAATAATCAATTAATTGCTGTTGCATATTAGCCTTTTTCTCTGCATCAGTTATATAGACTCTAAGGATAAGGATCATGTCCTAGTCATCACCATGATGACTTTCTGTATAGTGTTGACCAGAGTGGCAGCTATATGTTAGAATGAGTTTGAAGGTGGACACACAGACTTAGAGTCTTTCTTTCCAGGCCTAGTTCACCATCCTAACTGTCCTCTGTATTGAAATATGACTTCCATCTTTGGCAAAGGAGCATGAAAGTTTGCCAAAGTTTACCCTGCTACAGAGCTTCTCTCTGGCCAAAAATGACTCAATCAGATCTTAAGCAAAAGACCTGGAACGTCTGTCACTTCTAGGGGACTCATGCCAAGCACAGGAAGTAAAAGCTCACTTCTTACTCTTGCTGCCCACTTCTTATTATGTAAAACATAAATCTCCTTTCCACTCTCAGATGACCTTCTTTCAGAAGCACAAAGGCACTAGCTCACTTTGAGCTCAGCTTTGCCAACAGTCACAGATTTCTGCACCATGGTGTCTCCTCTCTTTCCCTGGAGAGCATCCCAAACTTCCTCTCACCTTGGAATATTTTGGGCACTGGGAACCGGATAGGATGACAAAAGGAAAGACTCAAAGTAGCTGAGCTTCCTACTTTCCCTTCTTTCTTGCTACCACTTAACCTTACTTTGGCACAGTGAAAGTAGAACCCTGGGTAATCATGGCACTTTCTAGCACATAGAAGATGCTCTATAAATGGCTGCTGAAATATTTGACACAAAGACATGAACTGGGATAAATTTTCAAGCATTACTGAAAGATTGTTAGGAAAATACCTTCCCTCTAGGCTATCTCCTGGAATCTTGTTAATTAGATTACTCTTGAACCATGTGAAAGACTACAAGTATCTTGTATGGGACATATATCCATATAAGTCAGTAATCATTAAATAATTTTTTTCCTATTAGTTCAATTAAACTCAGCAAACATCAATTGAGTGACCACAGAGTACAAATCTCTGTGCCAGGGGTAAGACCAGAATGAGAAGGGTACAGTGTTCGCCCTCATAGAGCACAGCTCTATTAAAAAGATGATTGAGACCCAAGTTTTATAATACCTACTACCATGATTCTCCAAGGAAATGTAGTTGGTGGATGGAGGAAGGGCAAAGTTGATTTAGAAAGTGATGTTTTCCTGGGCTTTGAGTAAGGGCAGAGATTTTCCTCTCAGATGTGTACACAGCATGGCTAGGTGTGTTGGAGTGGAGATTGGTGGGAGCTGAGTAAAGTAAGTGAGGGTAAGAAAGAACCAGTGCTCCCAGCAGAAGAATACCATGAACAAAGGCATGGAGGGTGGAGACACATGGACTCTTGGGGAGTGGTGCCTACTCTAACATGTCTTCAGTGAAGAGTGTGTGGATGGTGAGGAAAGGCCAGAAGAGCTGGAATGATGCTGTGGTTTGAACAGTAAAGGGCACTGCACTCTGCACTCTGATGTTGGGAGACATCTTGAAGGCCCCTAAATAATTTTACATTGGAATTTACCTGATTACATCTGTGTTATAGAAAAACTCACCCTAGCAGAGGAATTTATTTCTCCTGTTAATGAACTACAAAAGATTGAGTATCCACTCCCACCTCCAATACCAACATATAGGTATAAAAATGGCATTGTGACAAGGAAAATTAAGTGTCATCAATGTGCCTATGTAAAGGTGTGTGAACTGTCCTGGATCAAGGGGCCTCCTAGCCAAGTATGGGGTGTAAAGAGTATCCCATTCTCTTTTATTGCCCAGCTAGATGTCCAGAGCCCCACATCTTTCACTTAAACATATTCAGGGATATTTCGGGGAAGCACACCACCTGGGGTTAATCAACCTGGAAGGCACTGGTGCAAGCACAAGCTAGCCCACCATCAGTCGAGCAGCCATGGGAAGGCAGCTGGCGGGGCTTGTTCCGGGTGTGGCTGGGTCATGAATGCACTGCTTGCACTGCTGTCTGCCTGTTCCCTCCACCCAAGGCCCTCCAGTCCTTCATCCATCCATTGCTTCACTGGGCACAGACATCTATCCTTGTATAGGAGTCTGAGGGAGAGAGGGATGAGACGGGGACCTTGTTCTTACTCATGAGGTTCTCACACAAGCTTACCTAGGTCAATTTCTTGATTTGCCCATGAAAAGAAAAACAGTCCAAACAAAGGTTTATTTTTCTCTGCTTTCTATTTTATTTCCCCTTCAAAAGCCAGTGGTCACAGAATAATCCAACAGCCTCAGTGGGGGACAGGCCAAAGTAGAAAAAGGAAGGACTGGGGAAAATTTTCATTGTTTCATATCTCAAAAATATTATCCTATAGCAAAGGGATTCTTTTAATGTTGTTGGGTTTTATTAATATTTTTATTATATGCATGAAATGCAAAATCCTTGAAATGCATCAAATACCTTCCAATAGGCTTATAAACTTAACCCAAGTTACCAGAGCATAGATATTTATAGACCAGTAGATACTAGTAAGTCCATGTGAATCTTGATTAATTCAGTTACATTTTCACACAGACAAAACTTCAGAGTGCTTATTACAATCATTCAACCAGCTGGCTGGTTCCTACTCAATGACATCACTACCCTGAATAATTGTCCATAGAAAATATTTTAGTTGGGGCGCCTGGGTGGCTTAGTCGGTTAAGCGTCCGACTTTCCCTTAGGTCATGATCTCGCGGTTCGTGGGTTCGAGCCCCTCGTCGGGCTCCGTGCTGACTGCCAGCTCAGAGCCTGGACCCTGCTTCAGATTCTGTGTCTCCCTCTCTCTTTGACCCTCCCCTGCTCACGCTGTCTCTCTCTGTCTCCTAGAAATAAATAAAACATTAAAAATTTTTAAAAAAAAAGAAAATATTTTAGCAAATCATTAAAAAAAAGATCTTGAGATACAGATATAATTCACTTCATCCCTCATCTGTAAACCCTAATCCAGTCTAAGTATATTCACATCTTTTAAATAGTCTCTACAGGCCCTTTAATCTTTCTAATCCCTTCTTTCAAAAATTTGCTCAGTTCTGAAAAATGTTTCTCCTGGCATAATACCTGGTGTTGTGATTCCTGCCCTGGACTCCTACCAACTCTGGAGGCCCAACCACTGGAAACCACACCCCTAAGGAGGCAAATCTGTTGGTAAAGTCTCTGGGATGCCATAATACTGTTCTCGCACCATATTTCATCTCCTGAAAAAATGCCAGAAGGTTTTATTTCTGTTCTGCTAAATGACATGGTCCAAAATGTTTGAACAGGATCACCTTAAGTGTGGTCCACCCAGGAAACTACCTCCGGCAGTGACACAAATGCATTCACAGCATGACAGAGGTGGGTTTTCTTTCACCTTTTGATAGATCATTTGTAGATACTTTGGATCCTCTCCAGGCTCAGAAGAAAGTTTTCAGGAATAAATGGGAGATAGTGAAGTAATCTATTGAAGACTCTTGCCCTGGATTTATTTTTCTAAAATGAATACATATATTTTTGAAAACTTCTTCTGCCTGCTCATCTGACCCAGGCTTATTTTTTCTGGTGATTAGAAGAGAATGGTCTGAGAAAGATACCTTTCACTTGGTGTCCTTTCATTAATTGAAATTAAAGAATGCTGTATGTCCTGCTATTTTTTAGTACACTTGATTTTCATCTTACAGTGGTCTTTCCAAAATGATATCTAAGTGGAGTAGTTATTCACATGGTATGGTGACAGATAAGAAAGTCCATAATCACTTCAAAACATTATTTACGCACAAGTGAGTAAGTGCCTCTGTGTGTGTGTGTGTGTGTGTGTGTGTGTGTGTGAGAGAGAGAGAGAGAGAGAGAGAGAGAGACAGAGACAGAGACAGAGACAGAGAGCATTTTTTTGCCTAAAAGACCATAATTAATGAATCACTCACTTGAAGTTTAAAACTGTATATTCTTGACTGTGAAAGAAAAACTTATAAAGTATACTTCTAATAGGCCTAACTGATAAGGTGATCTTTTCTTCAAGTATCAGAATCCCCTGGAATGTTCTTAAAACTACAGCTTTGGGTCCTTACCCCAGACCTACAAAAGCAGAGTCTCTGGTGGGAAAGGCCAAGGATCTTTACTTTTAACAAACACTCTAAGTATTTTTAAGAACGCTAAAGTCTGAGAAACATTAAGATTAAGTTTTAGAAACAGCTATTATTACCCTAGTCTATGTAATCTCCCCCACACACACACACAATTCCTGGGGTCTCCCAAGTCTTACATTTTATGTGGACAAAGAAACAGTCTGATTCCAGAATCCATAAAAATATTTTACAACAGATACCATGATGATGGCAAGGTGTGAGCCTCACAGGGTACTTTACACCAAAAATATTCTCAACTATCCTCTTTAGGAATCTCTCATGCTCCTCCAACTTTTCTACTCTCAAAAAATATATGTATCTATTAAAATATTTCCCTTTTATGCACTGAAAAACAAAATCTACAAGAGAAATCTCTGGGTAGTTGAATACATATGAATATGAGCTACATGTAGTTCATATTATATTATTACAGAATTATTAGTTTACTTTATTATTAGGTGTGATGATAGTGTGATTGAGCAAGTGATGTCCGTAGTCTTAGGTACATTTAAGGATGAGGGACCATCGTATCTTCAACTTACTTTCAAATGGTTCAGAAAAGAAAAGCATATATCTGTGCATTTGTGTGTATATGCACATATATACATATATACACACATATGAGTATACGTGCATGTGCACGTAGGTGTGACTGAAAGCAAATGTGGCTAAATGCTAATGATTGGTTAATCCAAGGTAGTTATTGTGTTATCTTCTAACTATTTTGTACATTTGAGAATTTTGAAAATAAAAAAGTTGGGGAAAAGCAAATCTCCTTCTGTGTTTCTTGCTGTGCTGTCCCACCTCCCATGCCCCATCACACACACTGTCTACCTGCCACCAGGAAGTGACTATTGTTTTCTTGACCACATCAAACCACACAGCCTGAGGACACCATACCTTCCAGCCTTCCCTTGCAAGCTGTGGAAGCAACTGGAAGGATACTTGTCTGCTCTCACTTTGATTTTTCTTTCAAGGAACTCCAGCATATAAAAATCTCCACCTACAAAAGCATGGGCATGCTTATCACTTAGTTTGCAACTAACAGCTAACTGAAAACTTCCAGAGTGTAGAAGTCCTAAGGGCCTGGAGAACTAAAACCTATATCCAGGATACTATTGGATCTGATAGCATTTTTAGATGGCTGTGTAGAGGGCACATTGGTATCTCTGGTCTAGACTGGCCATAAGAATTCTCAAGAACAAATATCTTCCATTTACCATGAAACCTACTCATCACTTAAATCCTTTCTCTTCCAATCACTGTTCTCCAGTACATTCTTAGCATGATATGACTCCCTTGAAAGGCCAGGGAGGTGGTTTAACAGTGTTCTAGGAAGTGTCTTGTCATTTGCACCTGCCAATTGCCACACTTTAGGATCTCAGGAACAACAGGCCCAGAGCCCTCAAAATCAAGGGGAAAGTGAGACGTCGCCTCCAGGAGACATACTGGGGCATTTATGTTATAGGCAGCTAGAATTTTGTGGCGCTTATTGGAGCTAAGCCAAGTCTCATTAATAATACTGTGATAAATGTCACTGTGGTTAAATGCACTCTGATTACGTGTGTGATACCAGAAAGCAACACCTCAATGTAGAACCTCACAGGAGGGATTGGGTTAGGAGAAGGGGGGCTGGAAGCTGCACTAGAGGACAAGAAGCAAGAATGGAGACTAAAAGAGATGCTGCACCTGGGAGAACAGACCTGCCCTGAGCCATCCCACCGTGGCATTTCCTGATTCCTTGTGAGGAGGAATTTAGAAATAAACACCAGAAACTAACTGGCAGCATGAAAAACTGGCCCCCAAAGATATCCAAGTCCTAATTCCCAGAGTCTGTGAATATTACTTTTCATGGCTAAGGAGACTTTGAAGCTGTGATAAATCAAGAATCCTGGGATGGGAGGGTTTGGTGGGTCCTAAATGCCATCACAATGGTCTTCATAAGAGAAAGGCAAGAAGATCAAAAGAAAGAGAAGGCCCATGTGACAATGGTAGTAGAGATTGGAGTGTTGCAGCCATAAGCCAAGGCTGAGGAATGCCTGCAACCTCTAGAAGTTGCAAGTGGCTGGGAACAGATTCTCCTCTGGAGCCTCCTGAAGGGACCAGCCCCACTCGTGCCTTGATTTTAGATCTCTGACCTCCAAAACTATAAGAGAATAAATTCATGTTGTCACTAAATGTGTGGTTCATTTGTCACAGTGACATCAGGAAACTACTGTATCAGTCATACACATGTTTATTCTGTGTGGTTAGCTATCGGTAGCTAAATAGCAAACTGCAGCTCTCGTGTCACAGTGGAGGCTCAGCATAAACTCCCCACACTCTGTATGTTCATAAAATTTTGCCTTAAGAAATTCTATTGAGAATTGGTATAGACTACAGCGCTCTCTCTGGGAGAGAAGTGTAGACCTTCTCCACTATTGCAACCAAGGCAGCTTTAGCAGCAGTAGGAGAAAAGAGCTCTGTCAGTGCTCTCTTCTGTAGGGGTCACCATCATGACTGCTGAGCCCACTTCTTTTTCTGGCTCCCATCTGACCCCACTGCTAAGGACATCATGGGATACTGGAACTGGGGGAAACTTGGGTTGTTTAACAAGTCCCTAAAGAGACCAGTGACAGACAGTCCATCTAATAGATATGGAACAGACACACATGCATTTGAATCCTACCTCCACATTGACCAGCTTATTTTTTATCTGAAAATCAAAAATAATCACACTTTTTTCTGACTGGCTTTCTTGTGTGGATAAAATCAGATTATGGGAGTAAGGGCTCCAGCAAGGTAGCTCTTCGTAGTGTTGTTATTAATAACAGGAGATGACTTCCTCACACTCACACAGTGTTACTGCCACTGTCTGTAACGAGAGGAAGGCTACCTCTCGTGTCCCTCACTGAACACAACACAATTTCATGAGGCCCAGGCTGCTATGGTTTCTCCAGCCACCCTCAACTGCTGCCTGAACAGCCCTCAGTTCATTGAGTCAACGTTTGCTCAACACCAGTTGTGTAAGACAGGAGGATGGTTTGGGCTGGGCCAGGGCACAAAGGCACTTGGATGAGCCAAACAATGCTCTTTCCTCAAGGAGATTATATTTTAGAGTGCCTAGAAAAGAACAGAAGTGACAGTGTAGAGTGTAGAGCCATAAGAGGGACAGCACAAGGTACCATGACCATTTCATGGGCAGATGAAAGGCTTCAGGAGGGCTGTAATTTACGTGAGCCCTGGAGTCAGGCAGAACTGTGACAGATGGTAGAGAGACAAGAAAAGAATGGGAAAATCTGGGGCCTGCTTAGACAATGGCAAGCAGCCTGCCATGGGTGGCATTTAGGGATACTAGACCTGCTTATATCCACCCCACTTCAAATGTAAGTACCGTCGTTCAGTCAGAAGAGTTTTGCTTAATTCTTTGTGGTCAACACAGGGCACTGAGAAGGGCAGAGTGCCTAAATCAGTGTTTAGCTGCTCCTCTAGATATATCCAACAGGTAAATGTGGGGCTGATTTTCACTCTTAGGGGAGGAACAGCTTTGTCTGCTTCTCTTTAACAATTGTAGAGCCACCAGGTGCCCACTAGCATGAAGAAAACCAACAAGGGACACGTGTGACTAGATGAAGTCATCCCCAGGAATGCCTTGATGTACCATTCTACAGAGAGGCTGTGACAATTTCTGGAGCAAGCCTAGGCCTTTGCTTCCCAATTCCAGGAATTAGAGAGGCCAGCTGACATGGACTGGGGGCCTCTGGCTATCATATGAGGCAAGAACAGAAGCCAAAGATGCCAACAGGAAGATTACAAGAAGAAAGCACATCTGTGTTGGTAACCAAAGCTTAGACAAGGGCCTGAGGGTGATGGAAGATGATTGGTCCCAGCAAAGCAGGAGCCTAATGGTCAAGGCCCTTTCAACTTAAGAGGCTAGTACAGTGCACTGTTTTAGAAAATACCTGTGGATGTGGGAATGAACTAAAGGGGCGGTAATCTTAGAGCCCAATCAATATGGGATATACCACCGAGGAATAATCAGGGATCCAGGCTGGGAGCCCCCCACCCCAAGTCCTATCTACAGAAGAAGAGCATCCACCAGACAGTGCAGAACCATCCTTCTGGATGGAAACAACTTCCTCCTGAACAGGGGAGAGGCTGTACTAGCTTAGTTAGAAAAAGACAAGAGTGTTTATTACATTAGTATGCATTGGTCAGAAGGGAATTGCCATTTCCACAGATATTTGGTGATCAAATACAGATTTCAGTACACCACTATTTACATGCAGACCTGTATCAATGCGATCATGTTCACACACTAAATTCCTAGCAGGTGTTCAGCATGGAGGGTGGCAGGACACAGGTTCTGGGATGCTTTTTGATGAGGACATTGATGAGCAACTACTTGTTAAACATCTTAAAAGTCTTTCCTAGAACAGGTTCTTTGTAGATTATATTAAATTCATAAGTAAAATCCTTGTCAATTTGTCTCATTTATATTCAATCCTGATAAAGGTCCCTTTTCTCCACAGCTTCCTGTCACATATTATTTTTTAATCAGATAATTTAACATCAAACTACACTGGTGTGGAAGAAATTAGATGAATATAAGGAAGACTGGGCTAATTTCAGTTGGTCCTCTGAAGTTCAAAATAGGGCACTGTATGGAGCATCTGGTCACATCCCTTGGAGTCTCAAATTCACCAAGATCAATAACTATGCTTTCTCACTCACCCTCCTTATCTCCAATCTGTCTCCCCAACTGAACCAATTAATGTGATCACAGAGTAAAGGATGGCTTCCTGGACCCTTCAAGTTAGGTCCTTCTGGGACTTCTACCATGAACGTTGCTGTCAGAAGGAACTTCGGGGGAAGCAGTGGTGATGGCCTGGGGTGCCCTGTCTTCCCATTTTTCCTGGGAGATACAAGGACAAACAGCTGTTCTGAGCATGTCTGTGTATATGTAAATATCCACATACTCACTCTGAACTCTGAGATAGCAGTTTGGCCATCTGCCACAAATTCAGTGTGTGTCTCAACTGTATAGTCAGGGTCACAGATGGAGGTGGAGTAAGCACCGGGCATCTCTACCCCAATCTCAAACATGCAGACAATCCCAGAGCTGAATTTTTGAGCCTTTGAGGTTTTCCCATCACACTATTACAATAAATAGCACAATTAAAATGAAACGTTGTCTTACTGTTCCATTGTTCCAAATGAGGCAAGGAAGTGCCAAAGTGGTATTAACAAGAGAAGGTTGAAAGTGCTCAGACAATAGGACATCCAGACACTCTTTTCCTCTCTTGTCCAAAGCTGTTCTCTAAACACAACCACTAACTCTCCCTCTCAGATCCAAATCAACAGCCCACTGAAAAAAGTTCTACTTCAGATCTCCAAGACAAAAGTGAAAAGCCAAGTACAGTCCCAGAAAAATCATATTATGCCTCCTCCTGCTCTCCTTCCCTACCCCACCTCAAAACTTTACTGTTTTAGCTCACCCATCTTTCCCTGGATTATCAGCACAGCTGCTTCGTTTCCATAGAATTACAGAAGCCAAAGCTAACGAAGACTTTGCATGATTTTTCCCTTTACACAAACCTGCAAGGATAAAATGTTACAAAGCTCATACTCTTAGATCTACAACAGGCTCTCTTGAGGACGTTGGGCCTGAGGACAGAGTCACACGTGATTAGTGAGTCCTGTCATACACATCGGAGAAAGGCATCAAGATCGTCAAGTATAAGATAGCCCTGGTTACGTTTTCTCCTTCCAAAGGAGCTTTTACGACTCTATTCAGCTCTCGTTTTCTGCTCAGGATTAGAAACCTCAAATTCATATTTATTTCTGATCACTCTCATGATATACTCTATCTATTACTAATATGCAGCACATGCTCCAAGCCAAGAAGCACTCAGAGAGATGGATGGGGCAGAAGCCAGGGAAGCAGGCAAACTCCATGAAACTTTGCCCTGTCTGTTCCACAAGGTGACCTTGGAAGGGGACTCCAGGTGCAGTTCCTAGACACATGCAAGCAAGCAGAAAGCCAACTGTTCAGAAAACAATGATACTTCAGAACACCTGCCTTGAGCATTGGCCTCCTGTGACCCAGTTAGAGGCCTTACCTTCCTTTCCCCAGACCAAAAAGCACCCACATCTTGTGTCATTATTTTGGAGTCTGCCTTGGCTGGCTTTACAGTATTAGAAGAGACTCAAGTTGCATTTGAATACCTTTAATATCTTAACGATAAGAGTATTGCTTAATGATAGACATGTAGGGCACTGAAAGCTGGTCAGTGCAAGATATATTTAAAAACCCAAAATAATGATGGTAAATGACCATCAACCGCCTGGTGCATTCTTGTGTTTATTCTTTTTTTAAAATAGTTTATTGTCAAGTT
Organism: Hyaena hyaena; assembly: GCF_003009895.1. NCBI lineage: Eukaryota > Metazoa > Chordata > Mammalia > Carnivora > Hyaenidae > Hyaena > Hyaena hyaena. The sequence continues at coordinate 23,253 of NW_024081154.1, forward strand.
GGTTTCCATATAACACCCAGTGCTCATCCTCACAAGTGCCCTCCTCCGTGCCCATCACTCCCCTTCCACTCCTCCCACCTCCATCAGCCCTCAGATTGTTCTCGGCATTCAAGAGTCTCTCATGGTCTGCCTCCCCTCTTCTCTCCCACTATTTTTCCCCTTCTCCTCCCCCATGGTCCTCTGTTAAGTTCCTCCTAATCCTCATATACGTGCAAACATATGGTATCTGTCCTTCTCTTGTGTTTATTCTTAGGCAATAGAAATGTTAAATTGATTTTCCCTATGTCTTCCCATTACTTTATTTATCCTTCAGAGGTGGGAATGACAAGACTTTAGGAGGTGCCTCAAATAGGGAGAAGATAGCAATAAGAAATTATACCCAGACTTTTCCATCTATCAGTCTAGCAATGTGTGGATGTCACATGGTCAAGGGCAAGTCCTTCCTGCTGGAGCAGCTTACAAGAGCAGCTTGGTCCACTGACCCTGTCCACCAACAGGGAGCAGGTTTCCACACAAAGAAGGAACACTTATCATGAGCTGTCCAGTTTCAAAATTAGGAGTTTGCTATCCATACCCATCCGAAAATCAGCCCTGTTAAGAATCATGATCAGAACCATATTGATCACTTTTTCAACTGATTCTCTAGACACACTTGACTGTGCTGGATTTAATTTAAGCCCTTTGCTATCTACAGATTCTATCAGCTAAGCTTTGTGAAAATTATGACATTAAGGACCAGCTTCCCTAGAGTTTTGAGTGCTGATGTTTCTGATGTCTGGAATTTCCCTAGTTCGAGGAAGAATTTTAGTAAGTCTGCCCCTCCTTTGGAGGTGAACCCTGCATAGCTGTCACCTTCCTCACCATGCCATCTTGCCACCCAGATTTCTCTTCTTGATAAGCCCGAGACTATATATCCAACACTAACACATTCCATTCAACTCAGAGAAGCAACTCCCTTGTCTACAGAGAGAAAGAAATGAAGCAATTTGAAGGAGCCATACCTCCTTCCTACTGTTTTGTTTTTTTTTTTAATCATCTTTGACACCTCTGGAAAGGTCATGTAGCTAACATCTACTGGCCTGATTCTTTGATTCGTTGACAGCGGGGCAGAGTGGGAATTACAGGTGTGCAGAGGAGATAGATTTTCAACCCCTTTATTTTCTTGAAACTATTTCCTCTCGTCATGTGAATGGAATTTTAAAAAATGATATCTAAAGCACAGCAGGAAAATAATGTAAATCTAGTGCTGGGAATTTCTTCCCTCCAGGTACCATTCAAAAGCCAAGCTCATCTCAGTGAAGTTCCAGGGGTTAGGGACAGTTGAGAAGGCACTTGCTTTGCCTTGTCTGATGAAAGCAAGGAGAGAGAAAAGTGTGGGAATGAGCACTGAGACCCTGAGCTCAGAGTATGGAGCTGTGAGTCAGCCCTGGAGCCACCCACTGAAAACAAGCATTCAGCCTTGTCGAGATGATATCTGGAGGCGTGTGTAGGTGGATCTCGTGTTTCAGACGCTTTCAGAGTATTTTGTCATGTCATTTGCTCCATTAAGAATTGCTTTTAAAAAAATCCAGGAAACTAACGTCAACAACTAAGAGGATTTTGTAAATACCCTTCCTTCCATTTCAAGTGGCAGTGCCTACATCAACACTTACCATACATCAGTAATGCTTTTGAAAAGAATTATGCAAAAACAACGATCAAAGTTCTTATTATTTCAGGAAGCTTTTACCAAACATCTACTTTGATTTCACACTTCCAAACACAAGTAGCCATGACCATAGTTTGAAGTGGAAGCCCTATTCTAACATGGATGAGTAATATGAAACAAGAAGGTAGGACACAACAAAGCACAAATGGGACCTGGGAAAGTGACTTATGTAAGAGGCTGTCTTCACTCTAATATAATATGTAATGCGGGGCAAGCCTGAATGACTGTAACCCACCCAAAACGGATGTAAAACTCTTAAGTAGCAGTAGGGGCCGAAAGTGCCCTTAGGGATGGGATGGTTGTAGTAAGACACAGAAAACACCAGAGGTGAAAATGAGTTTGAGTGAAATGTTAGTCTTTTGGGTAACACCTACAATTTTATTTTTTGTTTTTCCTCACCAAAAACTATAGCGTTATAATCTTTCCACAGTACATCAGCAGGAGGCATGGAAGGTAGGGAGTTTTATTTGTTTGTTAGATTTGAGAAGCAAAGACCAGAAGGTAGTAACAAGCAGTAAAAATGCAACTGATGAACAATGTGAAGCTGGGGTCCTGATGATCATCTCAGAGAAAATGCAGAGGGTGTTCCTGCATTAGTACCAAAACAAGAGTGCCCTACTATAGGTCTGTGGTTTTTGTCTCATCCTAGGGATGGGCTTGAAGCTAATTAATTGCTGGGATTGATTTAAACTAATTGGAGGCAATTTTCAAACTAAAGAATGATTTGTATTCCTAATCATCAAAACCTGGTATGGTCTTTCCTATCTCTTCCTTTTACTTAACTATCAGTCCTAGAGCTATTAGATGAGGCAGAGCGAGCAATGGAAAGAAAGAGCCACAGTGGTCCAACATGGTTTGAGGAAGCCAAAAAAATAAGCAAGAAAAAACAAAAACAAGACAAAACAAAAAACAAGGAGAGAATATCTGCATATAAGAGTTGCCTGCAAAGGATGTCAGAGTTTAGCAGGCCAAGGAAGTCATCCACATGAGGGTGGGGGAAGGGGCAACAATAGTGGTCCAACTCAGGGGATTAGAGCCCTAGTGGGGTAAGGGGTATTCATGTGAGGAGGGCATCAGTGGATCTCACAAAGATATTGATCAAGTAAACAAATGTGCTAAGGACAATAAGATTCATGTTTTTCACTGCCTGAGAAGGGAGTTACAAGTAAGGAAAGACAGGAGACTAGACTGAACTCCATGGTATTGTATTGGAATTAGAGGTACTGATTTTGAGGTTTTCAGAAATTATGAATAGATAAATACATGTAAAGACATAGATATAGCTATAGAGGTAAATGTGTGTATACATAGAGGTAAATGTGTGTATACATATATATGTATTTTTATATATGTATGTGCTGTATCTCTATACATATATTTCCTACACACATATATATTCTATATTTGTCCATGGAGAGAGCAACATTCCAAGAGTAATAAATACACCTAGAATCCAGATATTGGCTTCTAAATACCCTTCTCCACTAAAAGGAACCAGAGTTCCTTGGAGAAGCAGATGATTCCATGGCAGGGGAAGGAAAAATAATAATGAGTCAGGATCATCTAATTATGCCAGAAAAGAAGGAAGTGTTGAAATAATGACCAGGGACATGTTAAAGTGTAACAGAAACCAGTTTGAAAGCACATCTTCTGGAAAAATCCAGGAAAATTAGAGAATCAAAATAAATAATGTTAGTAATAGATCGTAAGTCAACAAACAACAAAGAAAAACATGAGTCTATATTGATACAAAGAAGCATCAATTGGAAGTTTATAGAATAACAAGGTATTTACGTAGTTTCAAATTGTTGTCTTCAACACTCTAATTACAAAGAGTAAAAGGAATAGGTTTGGTGTGGAGAAGACTGGCAGACACCATAATCAAGTATCTAAAGGAATCATATCATTAATAGGACAAACTGAAGTTGTGTACCTCCAGTAGGATGCACGAGAAAATACAGCATTGTCTTTGGTATTCCTACCAAAAATGTATGACCAAAATCTAATTATGAAGACACATCAGACAAACCCAAACTGAGGGGCATTCTATATTATACTAGGCTGTCATCTTCAAAAATGTCAAGATCTTGAATGTCAAGCAAAGACTGAGAAACTGTTTGAGACTGAGAGATTAATGTGGTATGACAACTAAATGCAGTACATGATTTTGGGTTGGATCTTTTTGCTACACAGTCCATTACTGGGGCAATAGATGAAACTGGAATGAAGTCAGAGGATTGGATTGTAGAAATGTATTATTGTTAATATGCTAATTTTGATGGTAGCATTGTGGTTATACAGGAGAATGTCCTTTGTTTGTGAGAAACATACACTAAAATATTCAGAAATGATGAAATATTAAGTTGGCAACTCTATCTCAAATAGTTCCAGAAAAAGAAATACTGCATCTGTAAATTTTCTCTAAGTGTGAGATTCTTTCAAAAAAAGTTTTTCAAGAATCTTGCACGGAAAATAAATTCTAAAAAATTTTTGCATAAGTTAATAACAGCAGTGGGGCTTTCTGAATAGCAATTCTATGCTTTACAACAAGCATAATAGAATTACCTAAAGAATTTTTCAAAGCATCTACATACACACACAAAAACACACATGCGCACACACACACACACACACACACACACACACACAAAGAATCATTCACATTTAGTCACTGATCTTAACTGAATGAGCACTCGTAAGAAGACACTGATGCCAAACCACAGAACTGGCCTATGGTTATATGTCCACTACTGTAACACAAACAAAGAGTTCAAAAGACCTTTTGGGTTGATGAAGAAAAGCAATGACTGTATGTTTCTATTGATATGATACCTAGATTAGTACATGAGAATGATAACTTCTTTTTTAATTTACATGGTTAATTCTCAAAGTTTAGGTCAGAAAGTATCAGATGCTTGATAATTGGCAGCAATAGACATTACTGTATGCCAGATGCTGTTGTCCCAAAAATGCACAACACAGCAAGGCATATATTAATGGAAATATATCTATCCTCAAAGTGATAATAACCTGTCCACCTAAGGCTCAGTAAAGCTGAGGCTCCTGCTCAATATCGCACAGCTACAAATATTGTTAGTACTTTCTCTTCCCAATCCTGGATAGAGGCCAGATTGCCCTCCTTCTCTGGTGCCTTTCACTCAGTTGGACAACTCCTACTCCTTAGGGAGGAAAGTCATAGAGAAAAAACATAGTATTCTCAGTGTCCCATCGGCAAAAAGAAATCCTTTCTCCCATCATAGAACCTTCAAATTGAGTAAAGTCACCTCAGTGTCAAGGCACATTATTGTTACTCCAACCTGGAAAAGAGACTGCGAGTGTAGCTCTTCCTTTTCCTGCAAATGGAAACACACGAGAGCTCTGGGTGGAAACCAGCCTAGGTGCATGGGGAAGGGACATACTTCTCCCCATTGCCTGTTCTGGATTCACTCTGCCTTCCCTCTAACTCCTGCCATCCTTCTCAGTAACTGCTCAAGCTCAGAGTAAACATGATTGGACAGATTTTGAGGACCTTACTTTCACATGGCTTCTTTATCTGAGCAATTCTAAAGCCTCAACACATCAGGTCTTTCTATAGCACCTGTAGCTAGGTTACATCATTTGCAATTTTGTGAGACATACTTATGTTAGCTATCAGAAAATTTCCAGAGAAAAATCCAGTCATTGTTATTTAAAAGAAGTCTGTAAACTGGATACAACTGGATTTCTCCCTTATCCTCAGGCCCTGATTTGATAGACAAACACTTTCCCTTAACAAACCAGTAGTTCTTGGATCTGCTCAGGTTTTAGAGGATCCCATCAAGAAAACAGGGGAAAGAAGCGTTGGGGCTTTGAAGGCAATGTGAAATGCGAAGAAGTGCAAAAGGTTAAGTGATACCAAATGGACTCAGTTTCGGTGGTTATCTCCCAGAGATGGATGGTCCAATTCATACATTCAACAAATATGAATCAAGAATTTGCTACACTGGCACTGGTCTTGCCTCTGGTCTTGCATACACAGAGATGAATGTGACAAACAAAATCTCTGTCTTCTGGAGAATCAATTCTTCAGTCTTTCACTCAACAAAATGGTTATTGGCTCATACATATTCCAAGCACTGGGCTAACATAGTTTTCTTACTTCTGGCTCTCCCATCTGCAGTTCCATCCAGCTACTTAGTTCTTTTAGGCTGTGTTGGTCACCCATGATCACCTCCTCTTGTGTGATATGGCAACAGTACAGCAACAGGACAGAAGTCAGGAGTTGACAATTTTGATTTCTAACTCAAAGAGAAGCGCAGTGATACCAGACGCCAAAATCATGTAAAGCTTTCGAGGATTTCTTTCATGAAGAGCGACTATAGAGGAGTTGTACAGGGTCACTTATGAAAATCAGGCAGTCTCGTTTACTCTATATGGATACTAGCGTCACCTAAATGTAAAGCTTTTAACGCTCTGGTAAGCAAAGCTAAGATTGGACTCCCTTCTGCAGTTTGAATAGAGTGAAACCCACTACCAGCTGGTTCCCATGGCCAATTAACTGGCCAGCCTGTATCCTGTCTGGGTGCAGTGAGGCAGCTCTCAATGAATTCCACTATTTTTATGGCAAAGACAAACTTCTAGAGTTGTCTGGGATTTATTTCAGACCTTCTTTATGATGGGAAAGTAAAGCCTCCCTATTTGTACAAGCTACTGCGTGTTTACAGAGGGATTCTAAACATACTGCCAACTGGATAGCATGGGGTTGGCCTAGTTTCGAAGAGAATCTTAATTAGTAACACCAGCAAAAATCCCATTTGGACCAAAATTTCATGTACCAAAAGTTTTCATCTCAACTCCCCTAAGGCTTATGGATGACTATTTCTGGAACGGTCTAGTGAAGAGAGAGTAAGAGAATCCAAAACCATATATTTATCTCATTATATCAAAGAAAAAAATTTCAGACAACTCCAGATTCACAAGTTGTAGCATCAGAATGAATTCATATAATCACTGTTGACCCAGAGCTTTGGGTTTCTTTGAGAGGTCCTTCTATCTTAAGAAAGAGTTTCCCGAGAAACTCTGCTTTCTGGCCAGGCCGCAGGATCATTTCTCCAACCCCAGCTGAAGAAGGGCATCTTCAGTTAGAACAACTTATCTGCTTTCTAGGTCAACATTTCTCAAATATTAATGTGCATCTAAAATACCAGGGGGTCTTGTTAAATTTCACATTTTGATTTAGGAGGCCTGGGATGTGGCCTGAAAACCTACATGCATTAGAAGCCCCCAGATTATGCTGATGGTTCTGGCCCATGGACCACAATTAGAGTAGCAAGGTTCTTAGTTGATGACTATGAGTGTGAACACTTGGTACCACCTCACTAAGAAGTAAACAAGGAAGGGAAGATGCAGTGTTAGAGAACACAGTGATTAGACTAAGCAGACTGGAGGAAGGATGTATTCTGGCTCCTGGAGCACTTAGCCTATCTGTGTTTCTCCCAGCTTCTCATGAGAGATGTCCAACAACAACATGCCACCTATCGCTTCCAACATCTTTTCTCCACACCCATCCAGAGCTGCTCAAACCTATCTCCCTGGGGGAGGGTAGGTTATCCCATGTTTGGCTTAGCTTTACTATTTCAAGTCTTACTTTGGGGATTTTCTTCAAAATATCAAACAAAAAATCAGCAAATTTGCTGACTTGCTACACTCTTCATTGAACTGATCTGCTTTGAAGAAGGGACCTGTTCTGTTTAGCAGAACCTGTATGAGGCAACCTCACCTAAGACTTGAAGCTATTGGTGTCTGTGGCTTGAAGATTTCCAATATCTTTTCTGTTCCCTACATGTCACTGACTTGCAGGTTGTTGCTTGGGCGGCCTTGTAAATGGCAGATCTGACTTTGTACATGAAGGAATTGCTCTTCACCCTCACCCTTCATTCCTCTACTCATCTAAGTATTTACCTAACTAAAAGATGAAGTTCTTCAAATGAATGTGCTTTCTTAAAGGAAGCAAGGACTAAAACAAAAATAAAATGATTGATCTGGAAAAAAAAAACCCAAGAAAATTAAATAAAAGCAATTATTCATTAGTGTGTTCAATGAAAGTGAAATATAAAACTACTGACCGATTTTGGTTTGGAGTTCTGCTTCCATAAGGGGATCATGAAGCATTTTGCTTTACTCACATTGTTGGGCGCCAAGAAGATAATTCCAGTTGTGAAGACATGGGCCTGCTGTGCAGTTATAAACACCTAACTGCATTGCCAATTGAGAGGACTCTTCTTTTGATATTTCTGAGATATATATTCAAAATTATTTTTTCTCGTGTGGGAAAGCTTGATGTATAGAAAGAATATAGATTCATGTTCAATGGGAAATTTTCTGAGCTATAGACCTTGCTACTCAAAGTGTAGTTTGGGGATCAGCAACACTGGTATCATCTGAGAGCTTGATAAAAAATCAATATGTCTGGCCTAGCCTTACACCTCCTGAATCAGAATCTTCATGTTAACAAGTTCTCCATGTGATTGGTAAATGCATTAATCTTTGCAAAACAGTGCTATAGAGTTTCAGTGTTTATGTAACATGACGTTTCGGCAACTCTCATTTGAGGCAAATTTGCTTGCTCAAGGAAGCAATTCTGGAATTGTTAATGAATGGGCCACATAGCTTGCAATGCCAGCCCACAAGCTCCAGTGTGGGAAATAAGACCCAGATGCCCTTTTCAGATAGATTCTTCTAAAGAAAATGAAGGTTTTATTTACATTGGCATAGAAATTCTAAATTATCTTTTAAAATATTTTCTAAGACAGACTGAAACATGTCCACAAATGCTACTGGATAGACCATAGCTAATGAATTGAATTTTACCCAGCCTCATATTGCTTGTGGCATTATGACCAAGTGACTCAAAGATTAGAAACATGGGCTCTATTTTATGTTATAGAGCAGCAAAGTGTAAGAAAAATTGATCTTTCATATGATTGCCTCTCATCTTACTACAATAGTCTGTCTCTCCTACTGACCATTCCTGAAGCACTTCTTACATTAGTTATTTCCCTGCTCCAAACTATGAAAATAGAAGTGCATTCCTATTTTGAGGAATGGTAAGGCAGGTTATTTGGACCAATCATTCTGCTGAAAACAACTAAAATGTGCTAAAACGTACTAAAATAAACTGTCTTCTTAATGATATTATAAGATAGAAAGAAATCTGCAGGTCTAAGAGGCACGTAAAGAAGCACTTTTTTTGTGATAAAATAGAATATGAATCATAGCTCAGAACTTACAAAAAAGTATGGTGGCCCCCAAACAGTGGTGGCCAAAAGAGGTATTATCTTAGGGTAAGTGTGAACCAGAAGTAAACAAAACCTAAAGATTTGCATTCAGGTTCATACTACCTCAAGCCTTACCCTTGGTTTAAATGCCAAACTGGGGGCTCCTGGGTGGCTTAGTCGGTTAAGCGTCCGACTTTCACTTAGGTCATGATCTCACGGTTCGTGGGTTCGAGCCCTGCGTCAGGCTCTGTGCTGACTGCCAGCTCAGAGCCTGGAGCCTATCTCAGAGTCTCTGACTCCCTCTCTCTCTGACCCTCCCCTGCTCATCCTGTCTCTCTCTCTCTCTCTCTCTCCTAGAAGTAAATAAAAAACATTAAAAAAAAATTTAAATGCCAAACTGGTAATGCCCCAGAACACTTTGCAGAAGCAAACACAAGCTCTTCGTGGAGGAAGATACCATCATGGTAGACCTCAAGTGATTCAAGAAAATAATTTTCATGGGCAACGGCTAACACTCAGTCAGAGATAATCTGGCAAACAGGGAAGCAAGACACCATGATCAAGGACCAAGAGAAGCAAGAGACTTAAGATACTGGAATCAACATACCATAATTATCAAAAGAGTGTTAATTATATTTTTAAAAAATAAAACAGAAAATGTTATCTAGAATGCAGCACAGGGAACAAAAATGTGGGAAAAAAAGACAGAAGTAAGGTTAAGAGGGTTAGAAAACAGACTGATAATATCTAATATACATTTTATTTGATATTTCAAAAGGAAAAAACAAAGAGAAGATGGAAGAAATAATAACTGAAAAGTTTCCAGAATAATAAAAGATGCCAAATTACCAATTTAAGAACAGTAGATCCCAAGTAGAGTAAATAAAAGACTCACATCTGCATACATTATATTAGAACTTCAGAAAAATTAAAGGCAAAGAGAACATTTGAAAACAATTAAAAAATGAAAAGGATACAGTTAGATTGACAGCTGACTTCTCAAAAGTAACATTAAAAGCTGAAAGCCAATGGAAAATATATTTATATACTAAAGACAATTACTGTCAATGTAGAAATTCATAGCCAGTGCAACAATCTTCCAAACATGCAGGTAAAATAAAAATGAAGAGCTTGTCACCAGCATTCCTTCATTAAAGGACATCCTAAAGCGGTACTTCACAAGTTTACTGAGGCAAAGAACCAGGTTTTTATTTTGTATCTTTTTAAATGTCCAGTCTGTCATGGACTTGGACCTTTGGTTTCTACCTTGTTCAACAATTCCAGTACAATGATCACGTACTTGGATATTGCAGCAATATCAAATTGCTCTATAAGTTTTAGATTTCCCTTTTGTACTTATCTTGTGGTGAACTGGTAAGTAACCGTTTGCAGACTGGCAACCATTCTGTGGACTACACTTTCAGTAGTATAATTTTAAAGAATGAGCTGTAGGCATAAAGAAAATGTTCCCATATGGGGTTGTCTGAGATACAAGAAAGAGTAAAGAGCCAAGAAAGTGACTGATCTGGTTAAGGACATACTAGTAAAAAATCTGAATGTCAAGTTTTACATGGGAACAATTTTACATCTCCTTTTAAGTCAAATGAATCTGAGCAACTGAGGGGGCTCATTAAGGCAGGTTGCAACCCTGCTCTTCCTGTATGGCAGAAAAAAAGTGAATATCATTGCAAAGAGAAAGAGGTAGAGGGGACTTTCTTCCTCTTGTTAAAATCAAATACATTATATAATCATATACAATCTTTTAAGGCTTATTACATTTTCCTGATGATATAAATAATTATGAAAAACGAGTTGAGGGGAGGGGGCAAGATGGCGGAGAAGTAAGGAGCTTCATACTTGCACTCACGCCCATACATCACACAGAAAAGATCTGAAGCCATTGGAAACCTTACAAAACCTGAGAGATTGGGAGAAAAAGGACGCAGAATCCACTGAGAGAGCCTTCTAACGTGAGTACAAACTGGGGAAGATAAAATTGGGCTGGGATCGGAGACTCCAGGATCGGAGGCGATGCCCCTCTACCCTCTACGGGGAGTGAGAGGGGAAAAGGAGAGAGTCTGAAACAGAAAAACCTCCGCTCAGGGGGGAAAAACCTCCGCTCGGTGCATAGAAAGACCGTACTTGCCAAATACCTGCACACCAGGACCCTCGTGCCAACTGGTCCCAGGGGGGCTGAGCACACAAACTGCTTCTTTGTGCTGGCTCCTGGTGGCTGGACTTCAGAGTGGTGGCGCGCCTGCCGCCATTGTAGCTCCCGGGCGGCTGGGGCCCCTGAAAGAGCCGCGCGGACACCGGGCGTCCGCGCTCCTGGCTGGCTGGGGCTCTAGAGGGAAGGCAAAGAGCTAAAAACTGGGAAATTTGTGAGTTCGTGTTTTGGGTGAGGAGCCATAGAGGGACCCAGTTTTCCTCACTCCAGCGGGCTCAGGCTCAGAGCACCCGGCAGGCAAGCCCCCGCGCACGCGCGCCAGCCCAACCCAGAGAAGGAAGCAGCGATTCTGATGCCACCCCCAGAGCTCGGCAGGGAGCCTGGAATTGCCCCAGGGGGTTGCCTGGGAAGCTGTGTCTAAGGCAATTTCAGCGGGGCGCACAGACTGGGATTTGGAGATTGGAACTGGCCTGGGTTGAAGGGTGCAACCAACTTTGGCTGCGCCCCCCGGTACAGGGAGTTTACACGCCCAAAAAACCGAGGTGCAGCGCTTGGTTCAAGAAGGGACTGGAGCACCTTCACTCTCCTCCCCACAACCGCCAAGGCAGAGCTCCCGCCTGAGGCATTGGATCACGCCACGCCCGTCCCTGCCTGAGAGCTGCCCTCCTCCCCTTTTTTTTAATTTTTCTTCTTCTTTCTCTTTTCTCTCTTTTTTCCCCAGAACACTGACCTGATTAACTCTGGTCGCCAGCTTGCTTAAACAATCACAACGAGTCCATTCTGTAAATGTAAATTCTACACCTACCGACATTTTCATCTCTTTCTCTCAGGAGTAATTAGACTATATAGTTTCTCTGGATAATTCCAGCATCCTTCTCTCACCTATCCAACCATATTCTACCCTTTACCTCTTTGAAAAAAGCTTCTTATCCCTTCTGCCCATTGATTTTATTTCCAATTTTGCCTCATTCCACCCTGCCTTCTCTCTCTTTCTCTATGCTCTTCAACCAGCACTGCATACACACGGCTATTTAACTGTAACTGGGAGATCCAGTTATATGCTTTAAACCGTTCTTTGTCCAT